>NC_090921.1:1432532885-1432775385 GCF_040938575.1 Ambystoma mexicanum | reverse complement strand
TGAGACAATGGGACTTAAACATGTTAAATGGTAGGACCGAGTGAGATAGACAAGGAAACTTTACCTGGGGTGGGAATGATTGTGAGACTACCTTGGACTATATCTTCAGTAATAATGCCTACCTCCTTATGGCCGAAGAGCTAAAGGTCGTCACTATGGAGTTTAGTGACCGCAACATTTTGTCATTTGCCATTAATCTACAACACAATAGGCTTAGCAAGAGTGGTTGCACCGGCATACACGTCAATCAAGCGGGTTATTGCATTCGCTGGACAACGAAGCACCTACACCAGATTGATACGATGAGCTCAGGGCTCTGAGATGAGGATATTGAAGTTATGGATACTATGAGTTGTAATGAGATAGAGGAATGGGTTAGTGCCCTGACCTCCAAAACTGGTACTTGCAGACAAACTACACAGATGGTTTGTAAAAAAACCTTTGCATACATTTGATGGGGCCATACGAGAGGCGAAGTGAGAAATGCATAGAGCGATACGGATGGCAGGTGGATGGGGATTGCTGGCCCCCACATTGACCTCCTGCATAAAGTGTGTTAAGAAAAAATACCAAAGGTGGTTTAAGCGATGGGGGCTATCGATTCTCAATGCGAGTTGGCAGAAAATGAGTGTTGCACTTAGAAGTGACAACCCTAGGAAAAGCTGGGGTATTGCGGCATTGGCCAAGGGTGACTGTAGGAAACCAATGCTCAATCCCATACAGGAATTGGAAAGGTTGGGGCATTTGAAAAACTGCAGTGGGGATAACATCTTGCCCTCCCCCCCAGATTGTTTGATCGGGGGTGGCCCTTGTTTTATGATGAAGCCGACATTCGAACTATAATACTTAAACTCAAAAACTCCAGGACTCCCGGCCCCAACGGTTTGCCCAATGTGGTACTAAAACAAAACCCTACTCAGTGGTCCAGGATATTAAAAATCCTATTTGATAATGTATGTGTGACAGAAAGTATTGTGGTATCTTGGCAGCAGTCTGTACTTGTCCCGGTATATAAGAAAGGAGATCCCTTCTGAAATTTGTTTTGAAGGAACTCCAGCACTGGATAGAGGAATCCCAAGTACTGCAATTAATGCAGACAGGATTCAACGTTGGTTGCTGTATGTCGCATAACCTCAGGATTTTGAATTTGTTGATTGGGGGGAAATTGGAGCCTGGTGCGCCTACAGTATACATTACCATTGTTGATCTTAGAGCAGCATTTGACGGGGTGAACCGTGCGAAACTATGGGGTAAATTGTTATCCTGAGAGGTCTACACTTGAATATCCAAGCTCGAGTTTGATTGGATGAAGAGCGGGGAGTGACTGTCCGAGTTAAGATCGGTAAAGGGGTGAAACAGGGCTGTACGATCATGCCACTGCTGTACAATTTATATATGGCAGATCTTACGGCCCTCTTTCTACCAGGTATTGGTTGTTGCCCAAAAATTGGGGGGATGACTATCCTTTGCATACTCTATGCTGACGATTTAGTAATGTTAAATTATACTTATAGTGGAGCCAAAGTTATGTTTGATTCTCTGGCTAATTATGTAGTGGAAAACACGTTGAGTATTAACATGGGGAAGACAAAGGTCTTGGTAGTCTCTTCCAAAAAGGTGAACTGCCCCAGTTCCAATACTTGCCTGGGAAAGATGGACTACATTGCTTTCTACCCTTATCTAGGTCTAGATATGAGTAGTAGTAGATCCTATATGTATATAGTGGTCGCTAAGAAGGCCAAGGCACTACGTATGACACAGCTGATGCGAGAAATACAGCAGGGTTTTCTTTGGGCGGGCTCATTATACTGTACAAACAGTACTTCTGCCCGATGGTCATTTATGAGTTGGAGGCATTGGCCGTGAGGGATCTGTTATGGTTTTATGCCATAGAGGGATTCTTTTTGGAGCATATTTTGAGACTAAGTGCCTCAACTACAATTGAATACATCCGGCTAGAGTTGGGGTTGGTCTCGCTCAAAGGTGAACTGCTGCTATGACGAGGTCTTTTGCACATGAAAATCCATTCAAAACCTAAATGTCAATTGCTAGACGTACTTGGGCAGGAGATCAATTTTTTCCATGGCAGTAGAGAAGATACATTTGATACAGTTAATATCAATCTATAAAAGAGCATTGGATGGCGCCCTGCCTTTTCTAGAGGAACAACATATAGCATCTTAAAGCACATTTTTAAAGGTAAAGTCAAGCAGTGGGACTGGATTAACAACTACAGCCACTTGGCATCATTACGTAGTTATTCATATGTCTCAGGGTTGGTGTACAAGTATCTCCAACCCCAGTGATATCTGAGACAGTGTCCGAATCGTTTGGTGCAGAATTTCCAACTTAGGCTGCGTATAAATCAGTTGCCAATATATGTCTTCCTTGGAGCCCATTATGGGATCCCTCTAAATGACAGGTGCTGCCATGTCTGTAAAATCCCTTAAAAAGTGGAGACAGCAAAACATCTCTTTACTGAATGTGAAGCTTTGGATATAAATTACATGACCATCCTGGGCAGTATGAGTCATTAAGGGAAGACACATTTTGGAGCTACTGTCTCAACACTGAGAATGAAAGTGTACACATTGCATTGTACCGTTTACGGTGTATTATTAAGTGCCTGCTCAATAGCAATTGACTTACCAGGGACACCATTGAATTTTAATTGTATTTATTAGAATGGTACTAGGACATTTTTATTGTTCAAGAGTTAATGTTTTATATATTGTTTTACACTATTTTAGGCTGTTCTACTTGTATAACATCTGTGTGCACTGTGCAATAAATGAAATTCTTTGATCATGCAATACGATTGACTGCGGGTAATTGATTCTAGGTGGCTACCAGAGCTTTTTAATAGAACACACACAGAAGTATCAGCAAATATCATGAGATTTTGATTTTAATGTTTTAATGCAGTATCCCTTGACTATTGGGCATGGCTAAGCATCCAACGTTAAACAAAGATAGTTATAAGGTATGTGTTGGTGTATATGATTGTACGTTTTTAATGTATTTTATAGCATGGGCCATAATTACCTGGAGGTCCCTGTGAATTTGTAAGTTGTGTTATGCAATTTGTAACCTGTGTTTTTTTTAATGTTTATGTGCATTGAGAGATTTTGTATTTTGTATAAGTACTACTAGAACTAACTACAAATAAATAAATGAATAAAAATAAATATATTATATCTGGCAAGCCAGATCGTATACATATATATTCACTGAAAATACTTTGTTGAAGGGGCGTTATGGTTAAGTTGCACTAATAAAAAGCTATGAAATTCAATTAAACAACTTTGTTAAAGGGGCCTTATGGTTCCAAGTAAAACCGAAAAACCTCAGAAATGCACCAGTTATGGTAAGCTAAGCAACCATAACTCGCACCACCACTGTGCACTGCTAAGACTAACACCCAGAACATCAAAGATGACATCACAAATGTAATTGAAGACAACACTGATGTCATAACATGTGAAATTAATTTTCATGAAATGCCCCTATAAGCAGTTGTGTTTATAATGTTGCTAACAAGATGTCAGGGGTGATTGGTAAATCTATCATGAACTACTTAATCTATTGAAGAATGTACTCATCTAAACAAAACAATATAATAGGGGTGTTGTTATTAATTCAGGAACCTAATCATACATAAACATCTAAGATGTTGGCGTACATCACAGGACTGCCCCGGACTGTTTGCTGACATGGGAGAAGAAAAACACCTCTTATTTGGATTTTTAAGGCCATATCCCATCCTCATCACCCTTCACCTCCCCAGATATTGTGTCATTAGTTCAACAAGTGCAATGTTGTATCTTTTAATATGTTTTTACTGCAATGTCCACGGACACCGGCGGTTGTCCGCGAATCCAATATGGCGGGCGATTCCAGAAATCTGACGCACCTCATGCTTTTCACCGACCAGTCTGCCTCTGTCACGTCACCCTCTAGGCCAATCAGAGGCCAGTCCCTGGACCGAATAGGGAAGTGAGTCCGCGGACTGAATCCACATATCACTAATTCTATTTTACCTACTTTTTGGTCATTTTTAAAAGAACTAGTTAACAGATTTACACCAAATTTAAAAAAGCATGCTTTCGGGATCAAGTCACTGCTCCGCAAATTTGGTGAAAATGTGTCCAGCGGTTTGGACTGTAGACGTGAGCAACAATTATTTTCCACTGCATCTCTGGGAAAAACCACACATTGTGGGATCCCCCTATAACTTTGCTCCCTCTTGACCAAACCTCACCAAACTTTGCAGTATCGATCTGCCGGGAACATATACTTTTATTTGCAAAGTTTCATTCAGGGGCAGTGAAGTTATAAGCTGTGCAAAAAAGTTCTCTTCCTATGGGTTGAGCAACTTAACCATAACTACAGGGCCGCTACTGCAGGCCCTATAATATTGTTTTGGAGCTCAACAAAGGGGCCTACAACAGTATGAAAATAAACCATTCGACTTTGTGCAAAGAAGTCAAGGCGGGAACAATGAGGAATGCATTGCTTATTTGACGTGTGTGTGTCAGTGGTTAATTTAACTTGTGTGCTCACATTTCGACATACATGTGAAGATGCACAGCATGTCGTTGGGAAGTGAACAGCCCAGTGGTCTGCAAAGACTGATCTGATGAGAATGCTACAGCATGGGAGTGAAGAGGGAGATCTGGTGCTGTGTATATAGGGAAACAACTAAAACCATCAAAGGTACAGTAGCCTGTACTGGATGTATTGTGGTAAGTGTGGCCTTGTGCCTTGTGACTGCTACACATGATCAGTGTGCAGGTGTCTGAGGTTCTCGGAGAGGGGCCCTGCTCCAAGAAATAAACACAGCCTTCAAGTGCATTCCTAACTGTGTTTGCTTCCTCATAGGTAGAGCTGGCACCCAACTCTCTGGGTATAAATGTAGGCATGGTGCTTTGTGCTTATTACCAAAAAACAAAGACAAATGGGAAAGGGAGAAAAGACATATGGTGCTAAGGGAAATGTTGTTATGGAAAAAGAAGAAGTCTAATTTTATATAACTGGAGCCCAATGCAAGGGAACCATGAGGAGCAAATGACAACTCCCACCGCAGAGTTCTATTCTGGAATGCCATTGGGAGCCGAGCACAGATACAACATATGCTCCCCCTTACACAATATATATACATGTATTTATGTAGAAATAGCAGAGCAAAATTGACATATAGTAAGAAAATGCAACTGTCACTTTAAGCAAGTCCCATAATCATCACATTTTGCAGGCCTTCTCTTCACCCGTAGCTCCATCTCTATCCTTCTCTCCACCACTTCTATACCTCTCCATTACACTCTCTGAGCTCCCATTATCACTTAATCACTCTCCTCTACATGTCCTGGCTCTGTACATAGTGCTCCATGATCATCATTTCACCCCAAACCTGCTTTATCAGCACCCCTGGCATCACTCACCCCTCCATAGTGATACCCTTTCTTGTACCACTCATCACCCACATCAGCCATACAGTTGCCTGATTCATATGCCACTCGTCTTCCAATTTCAGGATGCTTTACAACAGCAACATGATACAAGCTCCAACGCCTACCATCACCGGTCACAACATGTCTTTTGCCCACTTTCACTGCGACAATAAGTGCAAAATACAACGAACATCCCTTTAGTACATCACAAACTGTCTTCACTCGTACAAGAGCACCCGCTTTAACAGGACATATATCCAACTCTTTTTCCTCCATAACCTGCCTGTTATCCCCATCCTTCATCCAATATGGATATAATTCATAGTTCATTTTCCTCCCCCTCATTTTCTCAAATGGCCGTGCACCAGTCAAAACAAAGGGGTATCCCGTTATGCCCTTATCATTTCTTGCATGCATCCCCTTCACGCCAAACCATTTGCATGAGCTAACTGGATTGACTCCTTCGTTATACCATTGATATGTTTAACAAGCCCATTAGCCACGGGAGCATACCGAGCTGTTCTATGATTCTCAATACCATAGGAATCCAGATATTTCTGCATTTCCCTCAACACAAGTTGAACTCCATTATCAGAGACGATGATCTTTGCATAACCTTCCCTCACAATTAGCCTTTCCATACGATCACACACTTTGTTGTGATGTTCACCACAAACTCCATCTCATACCATCTAGAAGCATAATCAACCACAATTATGGTAAATCTGCTTTCCTGCCCCAAAATACTCATCTGGCCCATGAAATCAATTGCTACCGTTTCCCACGCCTGGCTGGGGAAGGGAAACCTTTCCACATTCAATGTCTTATCGCTCATACTGATAGGAATACACAACCCTACTTCTTCATCCACCATATAATCCATACCCAGACACCAATATGTAACTCTTAATGTGGTGAACTCACCGCCACTCCCCTGCTCCACCCTCGTTCAGTAATCACCATCATCTCTTTCATTTACTGATCATTTTCTACCCCTTCCAACCAAAGTTCTCTGGAAAATGCATTGCTCACCATCTCAACCTTTGCTATCCATTCTGCCCTGATGTTGCACTACTGAACTTTGTTCTCCGCCGGGTCCTGGATAAACAATCAGCAACCGAATTACAATGTCCTGGCACATATTCTACCACAAAATTCAGCAACCAAATTACAATGTCCTGGCACATATTCTACCACAAAATTCAATCTATGTAACGCAGGCAACCATCTGGCAATTCTAGGCATCACCAAACCTGAACCTCTCGAAGAAAACAAACGCAGGAGATGTTTGTGATCACTCTTCACCTTTTAAGGCATGCCCCAAATATACATCTTGAAATACCTAGAAGCCCAGTAACATGTTAGACTCTCCCGCTCAATGGTGGAATACCTTGCTTTAAATTCAGACAAAGCCCGGGACACATGAGCAACAGGTACCTCTAAATGATTGCTCACTTGACTAAGCACCGCTCCCAAACCCTATATGCATGCTTCTATAGTTTTGACCGTCCCTGCAGTAGGATAATATCTGGATAACATAGGTGCATTAGCTATTCCTCCTTCACGTTCCTGAATCCCTTCTCTTACGCACTCCCCCGAACAAAATCCTTCCTCACTTTAAGAAAGTGAAATAACATTACACTTTTTGAAGCAACATTTTCCACATACTTAGCATACTATTCAATTAAGCCCAGGAACGATCTCAGGTCATCTTTGTTCTATGGTGTCTCCACTTTGAGGATGGCATCAACCATTTCCAGGCAAATTTCCAACCCCTCTTTTGTCAGCCTATGCCCCAAATATGGTACCAGATGACCCTTAAACAGACATTTCTCCTTCTTTACTGCCAAACCAGCTCTTTCTAACCTCAGCAACACTTCATACGCTATTGAATCATGCTCTAATTTGCTTTTCTTATCAACCAAGATGTTGCTTTGAAAACATTAGACCCCTGACATGTCTCCCAACAAATCAACCATTACTTTCTGAAATACCGCTGATGCCAGCCCAAATGGCATTCTTTTAAACTGATACGCCCCAATAGGGGTATGATATGATATGATATGTTATTTGTATAGCGCTTATGCACAATTATTTCACAGGGCAAGGGTGCAGAGGCGTAAGCAGGGTAGGGCCTGAGGGCCAAGGCCCACCCAAAATCTGTAAATGCCCACTCAGCAGCGCTGTGTGGGTATTTACAGATATTTTTGTCAGTGCAGTGGGCCCAACTACATTAGCATCAGGCCCCATTTGTTATACAATCCTGGCTACGCCTCTGCAAGGGTGATAACAGCAGTCAATTGCCATGACAAGACACACAGAAGAATCTGATGATAAGCAGATGAGAGATCCAAAGTGCTGTATCAATTAGGCTCTTCCATAGTCATCAACATTCCATTTACTCTGGACAAAGGATGGCGGTTTACTCAAATACTTTGATTCAGATCTCGCAAATCTACACATAATCTGATATGACCATCTGCTCTCTGTGTCACCGCAAAAGGGGATAGCCACTCATATGCAATCTTATTTCACACACAGAACCAACAATACCAATCCTCCCACCACCATAATCCCTTGGCTGTATGACGATGTTGTGCAGTGTGTGTTTGTTGTGAACTCAAATCTCCCTATATTTATCCTCTGAAATGATAGTATAAGGAGAATTGGAATCTGTAAGTGCCTTCACCGGGCACCCTGCCATCATAATCTCCATCTCAGGAGGCACATAGTCACCATCTGTATCCTCCCCAACTTCCCTCACAATATACACAACTTCGTTTGACCAATCTGGCATCTCATCCCCACTCATACTCGGGTACCTTGTTAGTTTTACACAATCTGGCAAAATGACACATTTTCCCACATTCCCTGCATTTCCCTCTCTTCGCAGGACACTCCTTAGCATTCATAGCATGCTTCTCAAAACCACATCTGGTGCATTGCCCCTTGCGTGATTTCTGCACAAATCCTTGGTCCGGTCCCCCTGCCACTCCAGGTCTATTGTTCGTCTTTACTGCACATATTCTAGCTTCCTCCTCCTTAACCTCTTTATCATCTTCCACATCCATTAAAGCATGTACATTTTCCTTTCTAACTTTTGAATTAACTTCCTTCAAACACTTGCTTGTGAGTTTAATACCTTTCACTATGAACAACACTTCTTACAATGGGGATTCCTCGCTTGCCACAAGTGTTCCTGAACTTTAGGATTGAATGTGTGCATCATTAGCTGATCACGAATGTACTTCTCCTCCCTCCCCTTAAATTCACATGATGACAGCAGACCCCTCAAATCAACTGCAAATGAATCAACTGATTCACCCATCCCTTGTTTTTGGGAAAGTAATTTGTATCTGTCTAACACAAGATTTACTTGTTTACCATACCGTGCCTCCAATTTTTTCATGGTCATACCATACAGACCACACCCATCCCCTTTCCCCCCATCCTCACCCTGAACATCCGGTACAACAGGCAACTTTTTGATTAACCTAACTGCTACCGCCCACAAACAACACATGAGAGACGAGAATGTTACGTTCATCAGAAAATCTCTCCCCACCAGATGCCACAAAATAAAATCTGAATAAGTTTCTCCAGTCCTCCCATGGAATCAGGGCTCACAAGAGGTAGCCAAAAACGGGGGTGGTGGATCTAAATTCTGCATAGTATAGTGATCTTAAAAGAAAACCAATTACATCCAGAATTACACTTATGCCGCTAAACTTAAAAGCAATGAATAAAATGACCAAAAGAATAGAATACACAACAGTCCATGCAGGAGCGGCCTCCCACTGCTATTTGATTTTCCAACCACTGAATTAAAGAATCCTTCTTCTCCACATCCTCGCGGCAGGAGTGATCTCCCCCTGTCTCTTTAATTTCTACGACCACCATGCAACTCTAACTACCAATACCTTGAAACATGAGGGCACTTCTTTCTGCTTCCTGATGAGCCTGAAATTGTCCTTGTTAATATGATGCTGCTCATTTAAAGTCGTGTCTGCCACCTTTACTCAGTAGGGCCTGTCCTTGCCATGGTGGTTCCGATGCATGTGCAGAAAATGTCCACGAGAAACACGCCTGACCATATGATGGTGCACCAAGCCTGATTTGCATATTGTCTTCCCCTTTTGTAATGGATTGGCAGGTGAAGAACGATGGTCTGGAGGGTTGCCCAGAGCAATGCCAGAGGTTAAAATGTATTCTAAATCTTCCAGACATCACACCTTTTGTTTTGCTTCTGTCAGTATTCCTGCATACTAGCAATGCCTGTCCCAGGTATGGTGGGTCTTGTAAATAGCAGACAATGTCAGCTCACCAACGGCTGACCTGAAGATGGTGGTGAATGCCAACTTGCGCATCAATTTCCTTCAACTTCTCACCATAGGATGTCAACCTCACTAGGCCTTCCTCCGATGTGCCGTCACCAGTGCACGCCCATACCATGCACCTCACACCATCCACCACCGACTATGTGGCTCATCTCCTCTTATGGCGCAGCCCAGGAATCCTCCAGCCTGACAGTGCTGCTCCTCCTGCCTTGCTCAGGTCCCCACTTCACCACCGCACAAGCAACCTGCTGATGCTCCTGGACAGCCTGCTGAAATCTCCAGACACCAGCTTCTTTCCGCTGCTGGTGTCGCGGGCCAGAAGGATGGTGCGACTTCACCTCTGCACCAGCAGCCTGCCGGTGCTCCTGAACAGCTTGCCCATATCACCGAACACCAGCTTCCTCCCGCTGGTACATTGGGCCAGAACAACAGTGAGTGCCTTCTACCCTGCACTGTCGCCACCTCATCTGCGTACCAACAGCCCGCTGATGCTTCTGGACTGCAGTATATCCGTCCCAGCCACCAAACACCTCTGCCAGTGACCGATAAGGCACTGCTCCAAATCTGCTGTCGGATTCCTCCCGATTATCTCGTTGCCAAAATGTTGTAAAGGGAAGGGAAGTCTGTCATTTTGTTTACCAGGTTTATTAGTATATCAGGTCCCCAAAGCAAGTGAACCATGAGGGCCAAGTGAACTCCCAATCGTCACTTTACAACTGCACCACTGGCGCCGAGCACAGATACAACAACAAATAATGTCAGAGGGAGAGGCTATATGGATAGTAGTGAAAGAACGGACCAATAAGACAGATCACAAGATGGAGTGACAGGCAAGACACATGGTAAGAGAGGCAATAGATAGGATGAGAGGCATGAGAAGCAGCAAAACAGGAGTAAAGTGGAGGAGAGGGACAGAATACCAGGAATACACATTGAATGGGAGGAGAGGAAAAGAACAATGGATAAGAAGAGAAAGGGAAGAGACAGAATTGTGGTGGGATCGCAGGTCAGGGTGGGGGGAAAAGAGATAGAAATAGTATAAGGCATGGGAGAGCAAAATAAAAGACTAAATGGGTGGCAGAGACCGAATGTTGGAGAAGGACATTCAAGAAAGGGACTGGGAGGGGACAACATAGAGAAGATACACAATTGGAGGAAGCTGGAGAAGGGAATGAATGGAGAGTAAAAAGGAGATGGAGAGTTAAGAATGGAATTTTAAAAGGTGAAGGCAGGAGGGAGTGTAAAGGAAAAGGGAGGGAGGAAGAGACACAGAGAGCGAGAGAGAGAGAGACAGAGAGAGAGAGAGAGATAGAGAGAGAGAGAGAGAAAGAGATGGAAGATAGAACAGATGAGAAAAGTAAACAAATGAAAATTACAGTGGATGGAAAGGGAATATTGGATTAACAGAAAGAAGCAAACCCAAAATAGTGGGAAGGGGGGCAGTGGATAGGGAGAGATAAGAGAATAGGCGGCTAGTACAATAATTAATTGAAATGCATTATGTGAAGATAATGCTGTGGGGAGTTTGTGATTGCTGCGCTGTTTTACTTCAGTCCCTAGTAATCTTGAAATGTACTCAAATTGGGGCCTTTTATATGTCTCACCTTCAAAAAAGAAATTGCTCCTGGCCCATAACCTTCTGCCACAAAATGATGACTTGTAAATCACGCTCATTTCGATAATGTCACACTTCATCGGCACATTTTGCCCATCCAACAAACCAAACGTTGCCTACTTACTTCGCTCAGATTACCCATAAAAAGATGTGACTGGAGATTCAGAAGGTTCACAAGTACGCAAACCAGGCCGTGGATTATGAACTGACAAGCTTTCCACTCAGAATATATTCAACGTCTAGAATTTAAATGAAGCTGACATGTTTAGTACTCCATTTGTTTTTGTGGTATAAGCCAAACTAGTGACCAAGAAGAACTGCTACTTCAAATTGTTTTAAGGAATGTCAACTGAAAATGCACTGTATTATCACTGTATGTAGTATGGCAAGCTTGAGTCCACTTAATTCACAGTCTTTTGCCTAAACATTGTTTATTAACTTCACAATCTCATATTTTAAGTGAACATTCCTCTCCATTTAAGGATCTTCTTCTGTTGAGACATTAGAGACTATACTGGTAGACATTGGGTGTTCTATTCTCACTATCGTTCATAGAGCTTTAATTTAATAGCCCTCAGCTGCCAGAGATCGTAGTCAGATCATTACAAATATGTCAAGGTGGATTCAAATTCCTATGATGTCTAAACTTTCTAAATTCTGAAACATGCTCAGAGTCTATTTTTTGAAAAAATAACAACTTTTGGTAAACATTACTGGCCTTTTCACAATTTATACAGATTCGGCACAGTTCTGATCTTTTGTGGGGGGGGGGGCTTCATCAGGTGAAAGTAGAGATTTGGGATGGACCTCTATTTTGATTCGAACCGTGACACTCGCAGAGAAGAGTTATTTCCTAAGAGCACTGGCAAATCACAAATCTTCGCAAAACACTAAACATAGAAAGTATACTTGTAAGATCAGGCGTGGAACTAGTAGCCATCAGCATTTTGCATACACCAGTGAATGTCCGGAAATCAGTGATTTAGTCACACACCTCCTGTGATCACCAGCTGTCTGAGTTGACTGAAATTGATCTATTTTAAGTCCTGCTGTGAATGATTCCAACGAATCTGAAGAGGGAGAAAGCAAGTCTTTCAAATGTAGGACTAGTTTAGGATCTGATTCGAGATCTGAAATCCTTCCTATTAATGACGCTGTTGACGTGCTTCAGATTGACAGAGTTACCCTGTATTGGATTGCAGATATAATGCGCCAGTTTCTTTAAAGTTAACTGTTTGGATTCTCTGGGAGTGTTCATTTTACCCCATGCCCATTAAACCACTCCACATATGCATTACATTTTTGAAATCGGATGAATTGCAAATCTTTTTTAATTCGCCATGGGAAAAACTTTAGATGTTTGCATAATTCCCGGTTTTCATTGGGTTGGTGGCTCCTAGGTGTATAGCAAGTCAAAGAAGGAATTCTCTTTCCACACCTTGACACATTCATTAATTCCCTAAAAGGATAATGCATCAGGTGAAATATTAATTACAGTGCCACGTATGGGATGGAAGATAATCCATGAGTCACAGGAGTCATGATTTAAAACTTCAGTTTGTGTACTTGTATAATTGTGTTAGGAGATCATTTTTTGGTTATGTATGATAGAAAGAAATATATCCTTCAAACACTTTCCTTCTGCGACAGTGAGGTAGTGTTTCATTATCGCGATGTTGGACAACATTAAGAGGGATGCCAATGTCGGCTCTTTGGTGTTCAAGGAAGCTCCCAGTTCCATTTTAAACAGCATAACACACCATCCTCTTTGTTCGCAATCATTGCTGTGAATTCTGTGGCAAGCCCGGATTTGGTTCTGTTCATTCATAAAGGATCATGTCTTTATTAGGGCCAAGAGGATAGCTCAGGGGCAACGCGCTCGCCTTGGAAGCAAGATGACATGGAGCAACACAGGTTCCACCTCTGGGGATTAAACCTGCTATAAATAACCAATTATAAGTATGGCCGTAAACAACCTGAATCCAAGATTAGGCTGAATGCGTGTGGGATATCACGTGGCTCTGCTTTAGACCCATATTCTTCATCTTTTTTATTCAACCTTCATTACATCTGTATGTGGCTGGTACTGAGGTTCTCCTGGACCTGTGTTCTTGTAAAGTTCGGTTTGTGAACGAAGGCAGTCAACACTTCAATGAACGCCAACAGATTTATGTGCAATCCTGATAAACTCACGACCATGATGTGTGACAAGAAACCTTTCTTGAACTCTAAACTGTGTCCACAATGTTGAGTTCATCGCTCGAATCCTGAAAACAGGTGGATAGTTTAACTATCAATTTGCATGACAAACTGTCAATGAAACAACAAACACGCTCATGTTCCACTTTCTTCCTATATGTTTCAGGTCTTTGTAGACCTTAATTTCTTTAATTGGTATCACTCAAATGTTTAGACTTAGTCCCTGCTTGACTAGTGTCAACGAGCACACCTGGTTACCGCTGAACTCTCGCAGGATCAGAACACTTCTTCCAGATTCCCAATAAGGGGCAGCTCCTCTGAACATGTCAGTCAGTAGGTTAATAGACCATGGGGCCTCATTACAAGTTTCCCGGTCTGGAAACAAGGGTGCCGGTAAGTTTACTGGTACTGTTTCCAGACCAGCAAACTACGAGTTTGCCTGCCGAGTCCGCTGCGCCCAATAGGTCTGACGCTGCTGGGCGCAGCGGCCGCGGTAAGCAGACTCTTCACAGAAGCACGGGCGCTTCCGAGTCCCCACTCCCGTAGAGACCTTTGGGGCTGTATGGGAATGGGGACTAACACTTTACCGGCGCCTGACTTCCCGGGCCGCCGGACTTATATTGCTCCTATGTCATCAGGAAATCAGGTACCGGTAAAATGTTATAAGTCTGGTGGCAACACGCCGGTAGCACCGGCAGGGTTACCCCAGACTCATAATGAGGCCCATGTCTTCTTGTCTTGTACACAAAGCCTTCCATGACTAGGACTTGCCTATCTCAAGCATGGATTTCACTGGAATGTACTCACCCAGGCTGTAGGTCCTGCATAATTTGAACAGCTAGTCACTCACAGATTGAAATACACAAGACAAGGAAGAGAGACATTGCCTATGTGTCTGTTGCCTATTGGAACGCAGGTTCTCTTCAAATATGGCTGCTATATAACCAATCACAGTTCAGCAGAAAACTGAAGACTTTCCTCCTCGGTGACGCTTGAGCTCGGTATGTGTTTTCTAGACTTTGAAATCTCCACAAGGCTTCCTTATATGTGAATGTGGAGCTATAAATGGCCTGTTCCCATACAGTACCTTTAAATCACGCCACGTGTGGCATGTCATAGAATTTTGCACCTGGATTCCAAAGCGTAAACCTGAATGATTTCCTGCAGTGAAACCCCTTGTCACCTTTCTCTAACACTCAGACTAGGAATGAAAACCTCATGAATCATCTCAGGTAAGAATTTATTTGTAAGTAGGCAGTTGTGTGAAGAAACAAACACGCCCTACTCTTGCTTCCCTTAAATAGTAGAAACATTTCTAAGAGGACCTGTTAAACATCAGAATAGGGATGCAGACAGCTGACGAGCGGGAAACTGAATATCTTCAAAACATGAGGGTAATGCTGAAAGGCACTCTCACTTTTTCTTCATTTGCTGGAAAAAAGCGGCCACTTAAGAGTTCGAAGATGCAAGTGATGGACATGAGAATTTGTAGTGGTATCATAACTGTGACAGCAACCTTAACATGCAGTCCTGCTGGAAGTAGGCTTTCTAGTTGGATTTAACCATGTGCCAACTTTACTGTGTGTATATGTTCATTTGTCTCTTCCATGCTCGGCGTGACTCCATGCTCCTTTGGGATTTCTGGGAGAGTTATATGATGGTGCTCTTCTTACTTCCCAGACCAGGGAGGAGCAAGAGGATTGATATGGAGGGACCAGTCCTCCTATAAGGGGGTGGATTGGTGTTTCCCTTGTGGTTGGGTGGTCTTCCTGAGAGATGATCTTTCTGTTGTAAATGACACAGCCAAGAACCTTCTGAGTGGCTGATTATAACCACGTGTTATGTGAGGAAGGTCTCCCTGGAGGGCACCATCAGCTTTTAGTCTGTGGGAAAGGTGGGGTCTGCAGTTGTGAGTCCTGTCTTTCCTGGAGAGAGGCCAGGGCATCTGCCTTGCTTGTCTCATTTTGACGTGGTTTGGCAAATTTGTTTCAAATATGCTGGATTTAAGTTCTTTGTCTTGATTACAGTGCTAATTATTGAAGATAATTTGGGCCTTTTCCCCAAAAAAAGTTCAAACATTGGGCAGAAAAGATCTCTAGGGGAAGATGAGCAACAGCAATCCTTAATACCGGTGCCATTGTTATGTGTTCATGTAGATTAATTAATTTATCTTCCATAATGCCGGAGACTAGTCTCTAAGCGAGGGACGGGTATTCAAACCTGTGTTGCTCTGTGATATCTTGTTGCCAAGACAAGCACGCTGCCCCTGAGGTATCCTCCCACCCATAGATTCTGGCATACATTTTCTTTCACGCCCATTCACAATCATTAGCGTGGCAATGGGCTCAATGAGATCAACAAGCTACTGAGGAATGCCTTCAGGTCGCTAGGATTGTTGACTTCCAGCTTGATGGTAAAACACTGCTCATGGCTGGATACATATGTTTTTAAAGTTGATAATGTACCATATGTAAGGTTCTGTCACCCATGTTGAAAGATCCACCAGCATCTTTTAACAAAAGTGGCTGGGTGTTACCACCCAGAAATGACCGCCAAGCCCACAATTATGGCTATTAGCAACTCTGCTAATATCCATAACATCTAGGGTCTTGGGCTATATTTCACGCAACAAAACTACAAGATTAACACCATAGAAATGCAGAATGGGTCCAGTTACCCCAGGGTTTGGCTGCGCTATACAAATAAACAAACTAAACTAAACTAAACTGCATTTATATAATAGAAAGCTGTGTGAAGGTGGGATGATGGTGACTCAGGTGAGGCACCAGTGACAGGAAGGTGGGGAGAATGGCCTTTGTTTGGAATAGTCTGGCAGGAAGAAGGGGGTAGGGCTGATATGTGGGAGACAGGTGGGCAATAGGGGGAATGTTAAAACATGGTGGAAACGCTTGTATGAACCCAGGAGGTAAGGTCCATAATCAGAACATCCTATTTTGTGAAGTGCTGGTGTAAAAAAACAGACCCTTGACCCAGCTATACCCACTAACTACAGACCAATTATGACAGTCCCCTTTCTACTGAAAATTCTGGACAGAATAGCCTACTTGCAAATACAAGACTATCTTGAAACTCACAAATTACTCGGTACCCGTCAATCTGGCTTCAGACCCCAGCATGGAACAGAAACCGCACTTGTCCACCTCAAAAGCCAGATCGATGAACTGAAAGACAAAGGAAAGATGGCCATCCTACTTCTACTCGACCTCTCTGCGGCCTTTGATCTGGTGGATCATTCCATACTTTGTATCCACCTATCTTCAGCGGCCCATTTCTCCAGTTCTGCAGTTGCCTGGATCCAATCTTTCCTCGCTAACAGAACTATGCGCGTGTTCTCACCTTCAGCAGCTGCAGACCCCATCCCCATCACCTGCGGAGTCCCTCAAGGATCCTGCGTCTCGCCCACTTTGTACAACATTTTTACTAAGCCACTATTTGACAAACTGGACCATCTGGGTGTCACCTACACAAATAATGCGGATGACACCCAGATTCTCCTACCCCTCTCAGGAACCTATGATATAGACGTCGCACGGATTAATGAAGTCTACATCATCATTCAGGCATGTATGGCCACACATGGCCTCTGCCTGAATGATGATAAAACAGAATTACTCCTAGTCGGATCATCCAACAACCTTCTCAAATTAAGTCCTCACTACTCGAATATCCTCATCGACGGGAACAGTATACCCATTGCCAAACATGTAAAAATTTTAGGTTTCTACCTCGATGCCCAGTCTAAATTAACTAAGCAGATTAACATGACTTCATCGGCCACAGCCTGCACTGGCAAGTTGATCAGAGCCTGTAGACCTCTACTGTCCCCCACCAGCTGCCTAACTCTGGCGAGAGCGCTCATACAATTTAAATTGGATTATTGTAACAGCCTTTATCTAGGAGCGAACAAAACCATCCTAAAAAAAGTACAGATCATGCAAAACAATGCGCTCAGAGCAGCGTTGAACATTCCCAAAAGAGAGCACATATCAGAAACTAGAAAGCACTACAGGTGGCTCTCTATAAATGACAAAATTGCCCTAAAAACCATCTGCCTCACACACAAAGCGCTTAACCACCAAGCCCCCCCCTATCTCACAGACAAGTTCACATGGAAGGTATCCCACAGAATCACTAGATCATCCAACATACCATGTCTGGCTGGGCCCAGATACAATCTAAAAAGAGCCGGAGGCTCTAGCTTCCCGGTATTAGCCGCCCAGCTTTGGAACACTCTCCCTCAGAACATTCCAACTATTCAAACCTTCACCAATTTCAGAAGCCATGTTATCACATGGATACTTAACAAAACATAAAATAACAGCTCCCAATACCACCAACCGCTAGGTGGTCTGCACGACTAGTATATGTGTCATCCATCCTCTACTACTGATATGACCCAATGTCTAATATGTATAATGTTTAATATGTATATATGTACCACTGTAATCCTTATCTTGAATGCTCATGTCTATACTATGCCTTGTAACCATTACTATCCTCTAGCGCCCAATTACCTCTGGGTCAGGTGCGCGATATAAATAATATAAACAAACAAACAAGTAGGGATTGTCAGGTGTGCTCTAGTACACGTCAAAACTCTTGGAGTGTTTCCTATTAACAATGAAACTGAACGGGTAAGCAGCGGCTGTGGTTTAATATGATAAGAGATATTTAAAAATGTATAACATATACTGCCAAGTTTGTTTTCCTTTTTTTTTATGTGTTGATTGGATGTTGTAAAAGTTAATCTTTTTTTTTTAAATTCAAACATTAGAAAAAACATGAAACTGAGAAACAAAGAAAATATATTTAAGTACAGTTGGGGTATTTAGGAGGAATTTAGACATGTATATTCACACCAGAGAGTCAGTGGACTCAGAGCGTGTTTACTATAGCTGCATTGCTTTGAGAAATGTGACTTCTATACTTACTGATGTTGTATTGTGGATGGATATGTTTCAATGGCATTAAAAAATAAAAATAGATTTACGTATATTGAAACCTGTAAGTCATATTAAATATATTAAGAATCAAAACACAAATGACGTGGGAGTTGTATTTTATTCTTTCACGACTTTTTGGATTTGGTAAAAGGATTAAAATACCAGTGATTGCATACGATTAAAACAAAGAAAAGAACAAAGAATGTCTTATTTCAAATAGACGCCGTAGCTCACTACGTCAGTAACGGTGTTCTGAAATGCGCTCAAAGTTGAGGCGGTTATGTGAAGAAAAAAAAAAGAAAAACCTGCTTATGTGCTTACATTAAAGCCAGATTTGAAAATGTTCGCACATTAGCACCGTGCTCCTGCTTGGCATGTGTTTTATGCCCAATGCCACACTCTGGTACATTAGCAATCTGTGCGCCCATTCATCAGCAGTACATTTTGAATTGTATATTTATGGCACAATGCACTTTCCATAGCCGAAAATTAATGAACATGCCTCTCTCATAACAAACAAGCACCTGTGCCGCGGAGATAGTAATCGGAAACAGATTTATTTTTATTAGTGCGTTTGTGGGTGAAATTTCTGGAAACCCTATGCTGAAGCGCTGATTATGGGGTGGGATCTGCCACCGAATAGCTGTGCTTTACAAAGCTCTTCTGGTAATTTCTGCCGGTAATGTATGCGTTTCAGATTTAGTGATAATGCTTTTATATGGAATGCAATCATGTGTTTGCAAAAGCATACTTGTCTTGAAAAATCAAGTACCGCGCTGTTGCCAGCCACAAGACAGTAAAATGGAAAAAAAAATACTGCAGCAGCAGCGAGGAATAAAGGAATCCAATATGTGGCTCTTTTCTACGAAAAAAGAAAAAAAAAGAACGTGCTCTTACACAACTCGGATTCTAAGCATTATCTTCTGAGGAGCATCGAGCAGTCTGCTAAATATGTAATGCGCATGTACGGAATACATTTTGCGCATGAGAACTGCCATATTAGTTTCTACAAGGGCCTACAGTATGTTTAGAAAGAGGGAAAGGGCACACATAGTTTTAACTATCAATAATGTTTGGACGGCCCTCTTCTGCGATTGTGGCCTGTTTGTAGCTCCTATACTGTATTACACCTGCCCGGCCCATGTGGGTGCCACCCAATCTCGGACCAGTGGCCGCTGACATGGCTCTCCCATTTAGCCTCCAAGTTAACTCTTTCCTTTTTCAAAGAGGGGGATTGATGGGTCAAGTAGCTCTTTGAGACACAGTTCACTCTCTAATATCACTCACGGCAATGCGTCAGGGACGTATTTCATCAAAATGCCTAGAAGTGAAATCACACGACCCTTGACCTCTAATGACATCAGAGGAAGTGATGTAATTTGGCCCCATCCCAAAGTGCCATCACTCGAAACGATGGAACATGACCTTTCACCCCTTGACAAAACAGGAAGTGGCATCACATAGCAGTGTTCCTAAGTACACTACGAATAAAAAGGTTACAATTTCACTATAATGTGATATACATTTGATACAAGAATGTATCACTATATGTATCATTAATATCAATGTGTATAGCCCATAATAGCAAATTACTGTGAATGCAAGCAAACGTCCAAGGCCAAATGATAACGATGTGTTATTATATAGCACATACACTTAAGCGCTTTATACAGAACAAATATACCTACAATATCACCCAACTGGTGTTGGTACTCATTTATCGACCTAAGAAGGATGAGAGGCTGAGTTGAGATGTTTAAGAACAAACTAAATCAGTGATTCAACCCCTAAAGTATTGTAGCATCTGTACTGTGTCCGCCAGCATTCTCTGCTTGGAGCGTGTTATGGACTCCTGCTGCGTCTCGGAACCCGAACGCAGTTTGAAGGACAACAGCTGGGAGCCACGGCGGCTCGACGGATGCATACTCCCTCCTCCTTATATTCCCCATATGTAAATATTCCTTTACATGTAATAAATACAATTTCGCCATATTGTCCAATTCCATAAATATTCCTTGACACCCACTACAATTGGCGACGAGGACCAACCCATCGACGTGTGCCACTAACGACTTCAGCTCAACTGTGAGGCCGCTCCACTCACACCCAAGTGTTGCAGCGGCCCCAGATCAAGCGCCCGGCGGTAATGTACATTTCTTTGTTGCGTCTGCGCTCCGCTCGATCAGAGCGGTTGCACTGATGATATCTCACGCCGCTTTCACTTCCTTCGAAAACCTGCGCATGCGTGTTTCCCTATATCCACAGTATTACCGATCTGCTCGGAGCTACAGAAATCTTAAAGCTGTACACATGCAATTATGTTAATGAAACTTTTGGAGCAGCACATAAGGAATAACAGACACGATTAGAGCTAAGTTACATGCAATAATACAAACCCTTAAGTGGATCGGCACATCATAACTTTTGACAATCAACAGTTCATTTTCATATGTTTCATTGCCAGGAAAGGACATTGATTAATTCTTTTGCATGCGAATTCGACGTGAACAATCACAATACATGTTGATGTTGGCACACTGCAATAAGCATAGTAACATTACTTCACCGTGACACCAAGTATAGAAATTGTTCTACTTTATTAGCATCATACCCAGCAATGGCTTTCAGCAACGTTCCTCCCCCAGTCTTCTTTATGCCTGATGCCGATGAACCCACCATACCCTGGAAGAGGTGGATTCCGTCCTTTGAACGCTATGCCGGTGTAGTTTGTGGTCCGAATTGTAGTGCAGAAAAGAGGAAGTCACTGTTACTGCACTGTTTGGGCCCAGCTGGTCAAGAAAAGTATGAGTCTTTACCGCAGCTTCCAGCTAATGAAGATGTAGACATCAATGATTTTGAACGAACAGTCAAAAAAGATAAATAAACATTATGAGAAGAAAGTGAGCATCATTTTAGAGAGATATAAATTTGGCAAGAGGACACAGGAGGAGGGAGAAAGTGTTGAAAAATTCATTACTGCCTTGAGAAAACTTGCCAAGACATGCAACCTTAATGACAAAACTGGATTAAAGACTAAGAGACCAGTTTATGCTGGAGTGCAGTAGTGCAAAAGTAAGAGAAAAACTTTGGTCAGAGAATGATCCTTCACTTGAGGTTGTGCTGAGAGTAGAAAAAGAAGTAGAACACCCGGAAGAATGGGTGGAAGAATTAGAGAATAAAATGAAATCTATTCAGATAGATGCTCATAACACGAGAAGTGTGAAGATATCGTGCAATGCGTCTGAAGATAATCTATTTCCATGATTAACAATGCACCTGTCAGAAGAAAAACATCTGGTTGATCATATCAACTACCACAAAATGACAGAAGGAAGTACAAAATCAACCATAAAGGCGACCTCAATAATCACACTAGGAGAGACAGCCCAAATGAGAGACTCATGAACTCAAGAAAGAAATGTCAAGGGAGATGTTACAGGTGCGACAGCACCAATTTCTGGGCTGATGATCCGGAATGTCCAGCGTTGAAAATGATATGCAGTAGCTGCAAGGGGAAGGGCCATTATTCTAAGTGCTGCAGATATCGCAATACATCAACTAATTGGATAGGGGGAAATTCAGACAGCGATCACAGTGAGAGAGATGAAGGTGAAGAATGTGTCTTCGTTATAATGGATGACGATGACGAAAAAGTTCTAGAGAGCCCTAAAGCCACAATTTCAATTGACGGAGTAGAAATGAGCATGATGATTGACACTGGTGCGAAATATACATTAGTACCGCAGCATCTGTGGGATAGGAAGAAGCATGAGTATTTACACGAAACAGATATCAAACCCAGAGCCTATGGTGGTGCAAAGATAGACAAGACGGGTTGGTTCTGGGGAAAGTTAAAATGCAAGGAGAGGAAAGCTAAAGGAAAGGTTTACATCACCAGTTCAGGCAAGACACCTCTTTTGAGCTGGACTCACCAGAGCAAATTACAAGTAAAAATTGACTCAGTTGCAGAGAAATCTGTTCTTGCAGTAGACAATGATGGGAACAGACGTGTGAATAATCACAAGCTAACGAAGTGTTTCACCAATGAAGTCATGAAAGAGGTTTTCCGTGATGGTATCGGATGTCTTCGTGGTTATGTACATGAAATACAATTGAAACCTAATCATAATCCAGTGGCCCAAAAGTTAAGGAGTGTACCCCTATCTATGCGAGATGAAGTCAGGAAAGAGAACAAACTGTTCAAAAGTCAAGGAATCATTGAAGGCATAGATGCCAGTGAATGGGTCTCGCCACTTGTAGTTCTCAGAAAAAAATCAGGAAAACTACGAATATGTGTGGATATGCGGGAGCTAAACAAGTGTGTCGTTCCTGATAGACATCCTCTTCCCAACATACACAAGTTTATTTCCACTATTGGGCCATCAAGTTTCTTTAAGTGCTAAAGAAGAAGAGCTTCGAATGGAATGATGAATGCGAGGAAGAATCTGAGTTTATAAAATCTGCAATAGACAAAGCCCCGGCATTGAGAAACTTCAGTAGTGATAAGAAGATTATCTTTACCACCGATGCAAGCAATATTGGTCTGGGAGCTGTCATCACACAAGAACATAAAGGCGTGAAGTGGTGATTGCGTTTGCATCTAGTCTTCTCAAGGGGGCTGAAAAATCGTATGCTGCTATTGAGAAGGAGGCTTTGGTGATTAAGTGGGTGGCGGGAAAATTCAGGAGCTTCATTTGGGGTGGCGAAGTAGAGTTTCGCACGGACCACAAGCCGTTAGTCCATGTTATCATGTCTAAAGGATTAGACAAAGTATACAATCGCATCAGGAGATTGTTAATGTTTCTTAAGGAGTACAATTGCACAGCACATTATGTACCTGGAGTAAAAAACATCACAGCTGACTGCTTATCACGTCTTACCAATATATCTGAAATTATAGATGAAGACGACAATATGGAAAGTGTTCTTAACCTAGAGACAGCATCCATTTCAAGGATGGAATGGAGTGAGGCTGAAAAGGATGACAGAGTACTAAGATGTCTTAAAGAATTAATCAGCAGATAAAGTCCACAGAGTAAAGCAATATTTGAAAAAGCAAATCTTTTAGACTATTGGTTGGTCGCTGATGAATTACATCTACATAATGATATCATTATGAGAGGAGACAAAATAATTCCACCTTCAGGTTTACGTCAAAGAGTAATTGAACTTGGCCATGAGGGTCACCAGGGAATAGTAAAAACTAAACAGAGAATAAGGAATGACTTCTGGTGGCCTGGATGCGATTTACAAAAAGAACGTTTAATCAGAGATTATATCCTTTGCAGTAATGGTGAAAAGAGTTCTGTGAATTTCTGTGACCACCTATGGTGGTCACAGAAATTCCGATCAAAGCATGGAAAGATCTTGGCATGGATGTTTTGGGTCCAGTGTGCAGTAATGGTGTACACAAATTTTGTTTAGTTGTGATTGACCTCCTCACCAGATCGGTTGAAGTGCTCATTGCACCAAGGATCACAGGGAGAAATGTTGTTGAATTTTTGTCTGAAATTTGTGAGAGAGAGGGTTATCCTGGAAGTATCATGACAGACAATGGTACCCAATTCAAATCCAAAGGAATGGTGGATTTTTGTAGTAAATAGTCCATTGTATATAAAAGAAGCACCATTTACCACCCACAGACTAATGCTACCGTGGAACGCTTTAACAAAGTGTTGAAGCAGACCATTAGGTTGGCATGGTCCAATGGCATGAATTGGGAGAAGGCTGTTAAGGAGAGAATAGTGGCGCATCGTTTCACACCACATTCCACCACTGGTCTTTCTCCTTTTGAGTTAAGCAGTGGGAGAAAGGCAAGCACCAAACTGGCACCGCTGTGGTTAGATAACAAAAACGATGGAGTGGGTATGGATTTTGGAGTTGTGTGTAGTAAGATCAGAGATACTCAATTGAGGAACAAATCTGTTTATGATGAGAAAAGACCCATTAATACATTTGACAAGGATACAGTAGTGGGAAAGATGGTCAGAGTCAATCTTCCTCCTGCCCTCAGAGAAGGCCTGTGTAAGTGGTCAAGACCTATCAGAGTTGTAGAAGCATTCAAACACTCGGTCAGAACAGAGGATGGAAGAATTTGGAATGTTGAGAGAGTTTGGGTATGTGGTGACAGTAAACGTGCAGAAGTTAGTAGAGGTGAGGATGTTGTGAGATGTTTGAATGAAACCAGGGAGGGGGATATGCGTCAAGGAAAGGTATCAAAGGGAAAAATTGTGCAGAAAGACACTTCTCGCAAATCTGAAGTAATTTCCTTTCCAGCCTTCATCAGAGACACAAACTGCAAGTCCAGGTGTGGTAGAGTAAATCGCAGACCAAAGCATATGGAGGACTACATGTGAATTCACTGAGGAGGACTATTTGTGAATTTTATTTTTCTTTGTTCCACTTTTAACATTTTAGTTTTTTTGTTTGTTTTTCTTTGTTGTTACATCATAAATGAAGGGAGATGTGTAGCATCTATACTGTGTCCACCAGCATTCTCTACGCGCAGCGTGTTGTGGACTCCTGCATCGTCTTGGAACCCAAACGCAGTTCGAAGGACAACAGCTGTGAGCATGGCTGCTCGACGGACGCATACTCCCTCCTCCTTATATTCCCCATATGTAAATATTCCGTTACATGTAATAAATACAATTTCCCCATATTGTCCGATTCCATAATTATTCCTTGACACCCACTACAAGTATGCATGAAATAAACGTTTAATGAGTCTAGCAATTATTGTATAGAAGTCCAGAAAGACAAATTATTTGTTATTCCTATTCTTTCTTATTTAAGCTTACTGCTGAAAGTGTTACACTTGTGAAACCCCCTGTTTTTTTTAAGAGGCCTGAACAAGAAAGCCAGCCGTTCCAGATTCAAAGAACCACATGACACTGGCCATAGCCCAGGAGCTTACATATAAAAAAGGAAAAAACATCTTTTTTCATTTTTTTGTAGGGGTAGCAAGGGAGGCCACAGGAGTAGCAAGGGAGAACTCATCTGGCGACCCCCAAATGACATCCCAGCAATGTGTGTGTAACCACTGCTCTGTCTGTGCCCATGGGTACGGGGATGGTGAAATCTATAGACCAAATGTTCTCCCTGGCTTCCTCTGAGACCATTGCATCAGTTTATATACTATGAAATGCTCCAGTGAAGGGGAGCTGGCATCAGGCGAAAACCCTGCCATGCCAACATGAAAGCAACACCCTGCATGCACAGGAAATAAGAGGCCGCCCAGACCCTTCTGTAATACCAAAAACGAGCATGCTGCAAAATGTGGCACAATAACAGAATTGTACCGAGGGCAAAGTTATGTTGAGTAAAACGGGGCACACAACTGGGGGTTCACACTCTTTGAGATGTTTGCTGAAGGTATCACTTTAGATACCAGGCGCCACGTGAAGTAAACAATGTACCGCTTATTCTAAAAGAACCAATACCACAAAGCAAATGTTCCCTTTGGGCCTTGCTATCACCTTGTCCTATTTCCTTTTCTTGAACAATAAAAGTCTCTCATCACGGAACCTGCACTGTGCTGCAGGAGCGCTGTAGGAACTGATGCTACATTAAACCTTTGAAAAGATTGGTCATGAACATTACATTTCTACCAGTTCACGAAAGCCGAAGTATGTAATGAAAACCTTTGGACAAATGTACGCTCAGTCTCTACTGGCATTCATGACTGGGACAAGAATGCAATTGGTGACAAAATATGATCAGGACAGTCTCCTTATCAAATAGAAGATGGAAGAAATGATAAGGGGGGTCCCATTATCAAATAGAAGATGGAAGAACAATTAGCAGGAGGGTCTTTTTACCAATGTAATATCGAAGAAAAATGATCAGGGGGGTCTTCTTGTCAAATCAAACATGGAAGACCACTGGAACAGGTGCTAATGGCCTTATGTACCATTCCATGGGCATCACCAGGGGGTAATGACCTGGGGCACATCCCGGGCCGTTACACCCTGATGGTGCCTGTGGAAAAGCTACATAGTGCCAGAGGAAGGTCTCCTTATCCAATGGAAGATAGAAAAACATTGTTCAGGAGGGTCTTCTTATAAATGGAAGATGGAAGAACAATGCTCGCGGGGGGTCACCTTATCAAATGGAATACAGAAGAAAAATGATCAGGGTGGTCTTCTTATCAAATCGAACATGGAAGAACACTGGAACTATTGCTAATGGCCTTATGTACCCGTTCCATGGGCATCACCAGGGGGTAATGACCTGGAGTCCACCTCGGGCCGTTACCCCCTAGTGATGCCTGTTAACTGCTACATAATGCCACAGGAGGGTCTTCTTATTAATGGAATATAGAAGAAAAATGATCAGAGTGGTCTTCTTATCAAATCAAACATGAAGAAGACTGGAAGAGTCTGAATCTGGATCTCTTCCATTGCTTGTACCCAGAATTCTTGGAATCACAACATATCAGTTACTCAAAATGACCTCTACTTGTGCTTAGGGTATCCATGCTGGGTAATGATGCTGCATATGGCGGTAACATATATGAATCCCATTCTTGTTTCAGTCTGTGTGAAGTCAGTATCCTGCATTCCTATTGCCTCAGCATAATGGCCTGTGCTGTTTTTATACCTGTAATTCCCTAGCATGGTTTCTTCCGGGAGTCTCTACAGTGTCCCTTTAACAGGCAGCATGACATGCCAGGAATTTCTAAATAATCACTGCTCCATGTAATATACTCGGAACTATATCTCTTTTAGTGTGTTCCACATACTGATAGTCTCAGATTCTCTCTCTCTTGATAAGTCATAACATCCTCTCTCGAGGAACAGGACCTGCAAATAATATGTTAATTGTGATTGCTTTAATTCCACTTCAGTACAATAAACTAAAACAATCAATATAATTATTGAAACAGTTTCAAGGTACCCTAACAAGGGTTTTGCTGCAATGCCTGTGTTGTTGCCCTCTGTACACACCTCTGGTAGTAGTCGGTTACCAGGCAACCAAATAAATACAAAAATACTATAAAATGTTTGCAGCCAATTTTTCTGGGTATGTGGATAATGCTGGGTTATGTCATTTAAGATTTTAATGCAAAAGCTGGTCTTCTAAAATTAATTTTGTATTAATTGATATTGGGGAAATCCTTGTAATCAAAATGTGACTGTTAGCTATAACGTTCCTTGTATCATCGTCAATAGATTTCTGAAACTGAAAGGATTAGGCTCACTACTTTGTTCTGTCCTGCTGTCTTTCCAGTCTTATGGAGACAATCTTAAAGTCAGTTCCATTGGCTTGACATGATGATACATATTTTATTTATTTATTTATTTATTTATTTATTTATTTATTTATTTATTTATTTATTTGGATTTGTAGAGCGCACATCTGCCCGTGGGCAGTGTGGTGCTAAAAGCAGTCTTACTTGTTAAAGGCAAAACATGGTGAGTGTACAGATACACAGCAGTGCATAGAAGCATATTTTCATACATTTGCGGATATTTACATAAAGTGGTGAAAATACATTAGGACATGGGAGGCGGGGTTAGTTGAACAGCGTGGTTTTGAGTAGTCTACGGAAGGCATGGTATGATTTTTCGTTCCTTAGGGCGGTGGGGAGTGTGTTCCAGATTTTGGGTGCTAGGTGTTGAAAGCTGGAACCTCGGCTTTGCTTCTTTTGAATGTGGGTACATAGGTCTGGTTAGTCAGGTGTGACCTGGTAGGTCTAGTGGATGTATTGAGGGTGAACCTTTCAGAAAGATATGGTGGAGCATTTGCAGAGAGGCATCTGTGGGTGATGGCCATGGATTTGAATAGTATACATAATGAAGGAGAAGGCAGAAGAACAACACCTGATGAAGGTCTAATCCCAATGGATGTGCAGACCGACACACAGACCGCAATTCATCGTACTCCGCTTCTCTTAAAAGACGCCAGCCCATAAACTGGCTGATCACACCCTGTACAGAGCTCAGCTGCTCTAGACCAAAGTCCATGCTTTAAACAATACAAAAAACGAAAATAAGATTGTGCGTTAGGATGACAGGCAGCATGAGTAACATTCAAGCAATAGTGAGGGAGTGCTGATCACATATTATGATGGGAGGGGAGATGAGCTGCACATTAGCAGGGGTGAAGAAAGGAGGATTAAGACTTACTATTTGCAGGAGTGAACCCATAGGCCCTTTAAAACAAAGTTGCATTCTATGGAGGATGGGGATGCAAATCTTACTCTTGCACTAATAATCACACCAATTTAGGAAGTTGGTAAAACTGTAGCTGTTTGAATAACAATGATCTAAAACAGGCATCAATGGACACTGCACAAACATTCTCGAAACATTTAATAAAAAACAGTTCTTATATAGCAAAAATACATCATCTGTGATGTAATACCACGTGGCAAAATAAGAAAACCTACTTAGAGTTGCGGTTGGTCTATGGGGAATATCTAGGTATACTTTCTATATAGGTATGGGTTGTGTTTGAGTCTCTACAGTCAGGTGGACAGCTATGCCCACTCCTAGTACAAGTCATCTTCCGTGTCATGAAAATACACGTTTCATTGGCTTTCAAACTATAGGGCTCTTTGCTACATGGCCCTCTACAATTAGTTGGCACGCTTGTACCCTTCTGGAATATTCCACTCGCTAGCAGCACGCAAGCTGGTACCCCAGGTACTGGAGGGTTGGACCTAACCATACCTCCCCACCCAATAAGCCCAACATCCATCATCACTCCTATTGTCTGCCATTCAATTAGTCGTTTGAACTCGGCCTTTCAAAGGATCACTGTGCCTGTGAATAAAAGGGAGTGTGCGCATGGCCTTACCTCTGGTCTCAGTGTATCTTGCCCAAAGTCTATTTTCATCTGGCCATGTGATAGGAGACCACCGTTTGAGCTCCTTCTTCGCATTTAACATTATTAAATTAATAAAACCTGGCGCTTCTAGTGTTTTTCCATTACACTTCAACAGGAGCCTGTCTTGCTTCTCACGTTCATTGTATCGCCTCGAATAGATAACCAATTTCTTGGCTGCCCCAACCCTTGACACTGGGCCAGACAAGTCTTCTCGAATCTTCCTTCGCCATCAGATGTTTTCTTCAACTGCGGCACACTTTCAGCCTTACTACTTACATGGTCCAAGTATGCTAAAATGCGTTGTGGAACATCCAAATTCTATACATACATATATATATATATATATATATATATATATATATATACATATATATATATATATATATATATATATATATATATATATATATATTTTGGGGGCACCACCTGCAGTCTATTCACTACATCTACAATCTTCATTTTGCTCATGAAATGTTGCTCAATTCTTCAATTCACCATCATATTCTATAAGGTCTATGTACTCTCTTCATTGGCATCTTTGGCATCTCCTCTGGGTGCGTCATTTCTGCTTCATGTGACATCACCGGTCTTCTCTTTCACTCAACTTCACACTTTTCTTCGCGGGTACATCATATAGAGTTTCCTCAATGGACACCTTGTTTCAAGGACTCTTCGCGGTATTGGTACCATCACTGGCGTTGCAATGTCCGGTTTCCAACAAAATGGGGGCGGGACTTTCGGTAGAGGCACTTTGCTCCTCCTCTACAGGAGTTACACACTGATGGATTTATAGTATATAGAGGGCCTGCTTTTAGACCTCCATGTCATCTCACAGCCTGGGTGAGGCAATATTGATCATGCAATGGATGGGAGCCAAGACAAATGACACAATGATATGGCGGGATATATTTAAATCCATTATTGAGGATAAGGGAGTGGATATGCACACCAGGCACAGCTGGAAGGAGGGAAGGGAGTCTTATACCAGATGGATGAAAGGATATACACCCCACGTCAAGTGGAACTGGAGTGGAGCTCCTTCATCTCCAGGTGAAGTCAGATATCGGGGATGGTAGTGGTAGGGTGTAATACTGTCCTCTCTACACGAAGGTACACCACAAGTTTTTGCGAGAGCGTGGTTTCAGTTTTGGACATTGAAAGTATTACACCTTGTGTTAGTAACGGAGGGATCAGAGCTCAGGGATTGGGGCAGTGCATCGAAAGGATGGGGTCCAACACAGGAAAAGGGATGTAATGTAGGCTGCGTTGTGCCTTGTTCTGGTGAAAATAGCACATCAGTGTAACCCCACCTTTTTTAATAAGCTAAACCACGATTGGCAAATAATGTATGCATTAGTGGAAAATAAATTTACAATCATCCGATAGCGGTAATTGGAGAAGGGGTTATATTTTACATTCAAGGTTTTATGACAAGTCCTCTTGGGGTTTAAGTAGGATTATTGTAGGGCCATTGCTACCTACCATCTCCCCCACTCATCGTGAAATTCAGAAGACTTTATGGGAAAAAATGAAATGGAAGGAAAAGGACTATAGGGACTATATATGTATGAATACATTCTCTGATAATAGATGTGTTTCCCTTTTTCAACATGGCAGCCAAACTTCTAAACTTGTATTCCTTCCCGGCATAAATATTTGCAATGGAAAAGGGAGTTCAATTGTCCATATGTATGTTAATGACACCCGTGACTAAGTGAAACATTACTGTCGAACATGAAGCATCAGCTGCTGCTGCTGGGAAATGATGGCAGTACAGTATGGTCATAATATACTCTTAAAGCAGGAGCATCATATACGAAGGGTTCTGGGAGCAGAGCACCCTGTCCAAGCAGGCGTATTGCAAAGGTCATGGAATACGCAATATTCTGAACATCCCTTAACCTCGGAAGGACAGTGGCATAATGGGGTTGCGCTTTTATGCCGGTCTATTGTCGATGAGCCCCTGGGGCTACTGGGGTGCGGAACTCTGGAACTTGCATGGTATATCCTTCACCGCGTGCACATTTAACGGATTTACCTATCTACCCCACAGCAGACACACTCATTGAGTGGGAGCCAACTGCCCGCGATTGTGCTAATTAATCTGCTTTTGTGAGTCGAGAAACAGCTGCACTGGTCACGTGGACTCATTGTAAAGGGAAAACAATATAATGGTAAGCTTCTGGCTGCATATTGTGTCACAAAGGTTTATGGGAAGATAAACGTATCAATCACAAAGCGTTTCTATTTTTTAATTATGATAATAAATAACACTTAACCTTTAAAGCAGAAGCGGTTTTGCATCCTTAATTTAGTTTCGAAATAGATGGTGAAAGATGATTTTGAGCTTTAAACCCTGCGATTATTTTAAAAATAAATGTCCCCATAACTGATAGGGTATGGCCGTAGATGCCTAAGTGGATTCCAGTGATTCCCAGTATATGACATTGCAGCCGCACCAACCATCGAAGCCACTACCGACTGTCATGTGGGCACCGTCCACAATTGCCATGCAATACATGTAACATGTTATGCCAAGACATATTAGAAAATAAATACATTTCTAAGAAAATCAAGTCCGAAATTATTCATAGTAGTGATATCTTTCGCTGTAGTGAAAAATGAAAATGCCTAAGAAAAGAAGGTATTAGTTGAAAAAAAAGAAGTCTGCCAAGGTGGAAAGTGTTTTTCCATATTGAGCAATTCTTCTGTGCCCCCTGTATCACACATTAGACCAGTTTTGTAATACCCAGTTAATTACCACCGAGTGCACCACTGGGGTGCAATGTGGACCTCGAAACACAAGCAGAGGGGGCTGTATGCTGCCACTTTTGTGTGGAGGTCCACGTGGGCTCTATGGTCAGGAGTGAGGTGTACATCCCAGGAAATCCCACCCAGAGGAGCCAACAAGGGGCGGCCAAAGGGGGGCCACGACCGCCCAAAATCACACACACCCCCCCGCACTCCTGGCTCGCCTGCCTCTATCTGTTTGATTTGGTGTGCCACCTCAGTGACCTCATCAGGCCACCCCTATGAAAAATGTCTGGGGACGCCACTGATCGCAGCACACACTGCAGGTGTCAGGAAGTCCCCTTGAACCCCTTGAACACATCCTAAAATATATCCATCAAAATAATGGTTGTATTTTTGGTGCTATTCTCTCTGTCAGTGAAAGAGAGCAGATCATCTGTGGAGGTAGGGGGTGTGAGCATTGATTGGGTGTGCCCCCCCCACCCAGCCCACTCTCAATTACCACCTTGTGAGATGGGCTGTTGATAACACTGGGTGGGAACTCTGGCAGAAAAGAATAATAAGGACCACAATGGTGTATGCTATCACGTGTTTTGAGATACTGTCCCTAATGGTTTCTTGTTTACAGTCTGTAAAGAACCCAGTGTCAAATATGCAGACTCTGAACATTTCAAGATCAGTGGCCATGCCGGTTTCCAACTTTGTATCTTGCTGTGAAATGAATCAACCGTCCTCACCGTGGGCGCGCCAAAAGAACAGCCTTCCTAAGTGAGGTCGTTTCTAAGTGACAATGCAAAATAACTGACTGTGCCAACCACTACACACACAATCAGGTAGGACAAATCGAGGGCTCAAAGCGACATCACCTGACAGTAGAATCCGAAATCTCCCCCTTTCCTGAGAGGGAGCTGGGTGCTAGGGAGACACCATCAAATTGCTTTGCATCCTAAAGCTACAAGGATCATAAAAAAAAAAGTGGGTTGGTATGCTGATACCGATTTTAGTACTGTCAGTCAGGCCAGGCCCATACAACAGCTAGCAATTTCAGCAAAGAATACAATTATGTTTTATGGAATGATTTTTAAAATATATTTTTGTGTTCTCTGTACTATTAATTTCAAGTAAATATTCCTCACCCAGCATGCTGGGTGATGACTATTTACTCGGAAACAAAAGAAGAGCAAGGCAGTCCAGCCTTCCTCCTGTTTCACAGTACATCGCCATCAGCAGCAGGCAGCCCTTTCCTTCAAGGAGCCCCTAGTTAAAGCATTGCAGCACCTAGCTCCTTGAAGGAAAGGGATGCCTGCTGCGTGTGATCTAGGGCACACTGGTGTCACACCTTTGGTGCGACCCAGCCTCTTCTTTTGTTTAAAAGGAGGGGCTGGGCACATCAAATGTAATAATGCCAAATCGCCCCAGCACTAATTCTTTTAGAAGCCCCTCCTGTACTTAGGCCACACCCCCAACAAGAGCCCCACCTCGTTTCTAATCCCACTTAAAGCACTGACTTCTGTGGTCGGTTTTCGTTAAGAGTTAGCGTCAGGTTGTGTTTCAATTTAGGATCCAGGCATGGCTAGTATCTGAACTGGTCTTCAGGATGAACAGGGCTGTGGGTCTGGATCTGGGTAGAGATGATCTTCGACCTACATGGTATCCTAGGATAGGGTCTGTGCTATGTTTTAGGTTGATTTGGGTCCCAATGTATGGAGTCTAAAATTGGGTGTTGTGTGGCAGTCTGGGCATGGGACATAGATGTTATGTGGTAAAGACTGTGCTGGAGACAGGGCTGGTTAGCAGGTGGTATTGGCTTTCAAACAAGGTGTTGCATATCTTTTTCTACATTATTTTGATTTATGATCTGCACTGTGCATACCATGCTGCTTCAAGGTAGAAAGGGTGGCGAAGGGCAAAAGAGGAGGAACAGGAAATGTGCACACATATACCCTTGATAGTGGTGATGACCACTGTCAAGAGACTATGATCAAACCAATTGATATGAACAGGAAATATGAGATTGTGCTGTTGAGGTAATGATATGTCACAGAAGCCATCCACCTGAAGTCTTGAATAAGAGATTCTGCTATCAATGACTTTTTGAATCTTGATTGACGTTGGTGATGTCAGGGGTCAAACGTTAGCTTGTTCCACAATGCAGGGCCTTAACATGAGAGCACTTTCATTTCTATTGAGTCGCTAATATAAGGTGGATCTTAATTACTTGCCCATATTGTGCTGAGGCAGAAAGCTACATAGGCTTCTAGGAGAGATTGTCTAATAGCATCTTTTGTTAAGGGAAAATGATTTAAAATGGATGATGTTATCATTTGGAAGAAAGCATAACATGCATGCGGTAAGACCGATTACAGCAGCTCTATTCAAGACAAGTTGCAGGTGTGTGACAGGTTTCCTTGATACTAGGCCAGGATAGAGGAAATTACTATCATTAAGTCTGCAAATCAATAAGGTGATCAAGGTAATTATGTCTCCAAAAGCGAACTCTGCTAATATGACTCACTTTCATAAATGCTCTATGCCAAACAGCATAATTTATGTATTCACTTATTTATTGTGCATTTTTTAGCCGCTTATATAGTAAGTCAATTCTGTTCCAAATGTGCCATGTACCTGACTGTGGTATTCTACTGATATTCCCCCTCAGCTGTGCTGCAGTGGCAACATGGCAGGTTCAAAGGTCACATGTACATTCTGTAAATCAGGTGCTGGGCTTGAAAGTTCCAAAGGAAGTGGTGGCCTAATAGCTACAAGCACCTCTGATACAAAATGTAATCATTGTGTGTCTATATTCAACCTTGTGGCAGTTGATTACCTGTTAAATGTAAGCCATGTCTAGTTTGACATAGTGGCTACTGGCATCGCATAGTTACGAAGCCACAAGCATTTGGATGTCATAGTATTGTCAGCGTCGTGAGGTGACTCATTCATGACATGGCTGGGTGGGTGGGTATTAGCAGTCTGGCTTTGGTATACCCACAAAAAAACCACTTGGGTCCCTGCCCGGGAAGATTCTCTTTGAGATCCCTCAGGAGCGCCAGCTCTCTCACACCAGGGTGCTGATTACCGGAGTCATATTGAAGTAGGAAGACAGAGGAAGTGGATGGAATTAGAGTAACCCAGAGCAGGGGTTTGAGGGGTTCCAATATTTGGGATTTTTCTAGGGCTACCCAAACATCCGTCTCCTACCCCACTTCCTGCAGGAAAGGAATTTTGGGTATGACATCAGTAGGAAAGGACAGTTGTTACAGGACCCAGGACTGGACTCTTAACAACAGGCTGTAGGTGGATCAATCCACTGTAGCAATGAGGGAAAGGGAATGTTTTGTTTTGTTAATGTTAATGTTAAAGGATATTTATACAGCACACTATCACCCCCAGATTGGTCCCCTGACACTCTGGTGGATCTGAAAAGGAAAGAGGGTAGGATGGGTTAGTAAGGTGGAGTGGGAAAAAGAGCAATAGAGCTGTGATGTGCTGTTGGCAGCCTCAGTTTGGTTAACACCATTCACTGAGCTTAGGGGTTGCTTTTCCGTTGGTAGCCATCATGTGTTGATGTGCAAGGTTATGTGTGTTATGTTTTGTTGTTGCAATGTAGTGAAGTGCATGCATTTGTAGTGCTTTGGAGGTGTAGTTGTGTTTGGGGTGAGATCGTTTAGTGGGGTTGGTTAGTGGTATTGCTATTTTGAAGTGACGCATTCTAATCTTCACAATCTTGTCTGGATGTGGTGCAATGCTAATCTTTACAATTCTATCGAGATGTGATGCAAGATGACCTTCAACATTTCTCTCTAGATGTGACAAGAGCTAATCTTTAAATTCTATCTGGATGTGACACAAGCTAGTATTACAGTTCTATCTAGATGTGACACAAAGCTAATCTTCACAATTCTGTCTAGATGTGATGCAAGCTGACCTTCACAATTCTGTCTAGATGTGACAAGAGCTAATCTTTGCAATTCTATCTGGATTTGACGCAAGCTAGTATTACAGTTCTGTCTAGATGTGATGCAATGCTAGTCTTCACGATTCTGTCAAGATGCAATGCAAAGTTAATCTTCACACCTCTATCCCAACGTGGTACATGCTAATATTCACAGTTCTATTTTAATCTGATGCAGGCTAATATTCACACCTCTACCTCAATGCGGCACTCTCTGGATGTGATTTTGGGGGATTACATGTTTGAACTTAAGTCAAGAAGGATTCACCTCAGAACTATTTTGTGGATACAGTCTATTAAAATATCCTCTGCCATACAGGTGAAGGCAGAAGGGTCCAGGACCCTGCCCTTGGACACTGCATAGCCACTACAAGTGCCCTCTGCAAACATTCCCTACTGGCAAGGGAAGAAGAAATAACTCAACTTCCCCCTGTGATCCTGGTCTGCATTTCCCAGTAACCACATAACCAAAGGAGAGACCCCTGGTTCTCCTTTCATCTCAGAACCACCTTGACTGCAGTTTGAGCCCCTTCAAAGTCACCCAAGCTGCTTCAAGGGAACAGCTGGAGTCATCGCCGACCTTTATGCTTGACTGTCTCTGCATTGCCAAAGTTCTGCCATCTACATCTGAGATGAGCCGAGCCATCTAGGTTCCCCAACTCGACACCGCCTGCCAGTGTACGCCTTTGCTGCTGCAGTATCGCAATGATGTGTTGAACCAGCCGAGCCTGCTTACTGCAAAATGGCTTTTCCGTAATGAAGGACACCAAGTCTTACAGTTCCATGACTCGAAATTGCCTGCCATCCCAAGAGTCCTTGAACCACTGGCCGTCGCTGCTGTCGAACAGCAAAACATTGGTGGTAACATTGCCGATTAATAGTAGTGTGGCGCGGAGTAGGCCCCTTAGTCAATACTCAAACCTGCACCCATGCAGAGCAGTAGTCATTTCCTCACAGTGTTGATTTGCTGCATGAAAAATAACTGGGAGTAAAAAGGATTTATAGTCATTCCATCGACAGACAAAGGCCCTGATTCATGGATTATTTGTGCCGAAAAAAAAACAGGATTTGTCCGCCATTCTGCACGCAAATCCCCATTTGTTAAACAGGGATTTGCGGGCAGAATGGTGCACAAATCCCGTTTTTTTCGGTGCAAATAATCCAATCTGCGCAATCTAATCTAATGCCATACCTTCTAAAAAAAAAAAAGCATCTAAAAAAAAAAGCATCTAATGCGTTTTTTTTAATGGGGGTCCCCACAGATGCTATTTTTGTTAACCTTTAAAACCCATTTTTATTAAACTAAACCCTTTACCATCTAAAAAATGCATTTGATTTTTTTTTGGATGCTTTTTTTTAGATGGTTTGGCTGTCGATGCTTTGATTGTCAATGCAATGACCGGATACCGTAAAAAGTTATGTTAACTTTCTTGATTGAACATGAATCTAGGGTAACCATTAAAAAAGTAATATCGTAGGATGGTATGAACACATCTTGATAACCAAAATTTGCTAATATGCAGCTAACTGAGATCAGGCATCCTGAGATCCGTCGAGAAGAACTTGGCTCGTTTTTGGTTATGAAGAACATTTATGAATCATCAGACTACAAATGGAATGAGTCCATCGGTTTTTGGGATGGATGTCAAGTGATGCATATTTACATTAAAAACTCAAGATGAGTGGAGTGATTCCCGTGGAACCCACATGTGACAATACTGAGTGGTAAACATAAGTGCCCCAATCTCACGTTGGTTTATAGGTCAGCCAAGATTTATTCCAGCGGATCCCCGTATTGGTGCTTGGATATGTGGTTGACCAGGTTTCTGGGCAGTTCTAGGCTCTAGATCTGGGCTCTAGGCTGGGTTGGACTATTTGTATTGCTTTGGAGGGGTTCACTCTTCCATAAGGTGGGATATGTCCACAGATGCAATCAGGGTGTACCTGCAAAAGTGGACTCCCAGCTATTGGCATACAGTTGTGTCTGGGCTCTGGGAAGGCACTGTGTTGGGCTCTGAGTGAATATGCTGTGTGAGAGTCTACCTTGGTTAGGGCCCAGGTATTGCTAGGGTTAAGGCAGACTTCAAGTAAGTCTGATTTTGGGACCGGCTCCAAGCTGAGCTGGAATTTTTATACACATCAGAAATGGTTGTTGTATAGAAAAAGGGCCACACTCCAGAAACGTTTGGTGTGTGGCCTGGCTAACCTCTGCATAGCAGTAGTTTTTGGCAGGGCGAACAACAAGTTGCTTCATCATACACGCAGGACAAACTGTCTTCAAAGGTGGCCCTTCATATCGCACTAGAAACTGAAAGTCAAGCAGACCAATCAGACATCGCACCAGTTCAAATATTTTGAAATAGGAAGTACATAATTTTAAACATAAACACTGGCATTCAATAACTTTGACAATATTGCTTAGCATCCCATCAATGACTAGTTCTGCCTGGTCTACACATTACTGGTTAATGTTGACTAACATAGATATCTGAATGCAGACATGGTGCTCTACCTATAAACTGATGTCCAGAGAGTACCGGGCAGCCTTTTCACAATTATTGTGTTTGTATTCTCTGACCAAACTGTACAATTAGCGAACTGGAGTGAACATCTGGCCTATACCTAGACCCTGTATCTCGTATGCACCCCACAGTAGCCCCTCAGTCTTTCAGAGGTACAGTCCTTTCAAGAAATGTCCCATGTTTCTGATAGGACTGTAGTCTCTGAAACAGGATATTATTTAAAATCGCCCACAGAGGAGCTGGCGCTCCCCCCCACTGCTGGAGCAGTGGCGTGCCTGGAGGCACATTCGGAATACTAGGTAGGGCCCCTGCCCCTCCTTTCCCTGCATCATCCTGGTGCAGCACTCTCATTCGAAAAACACCTGCCCCACAGACCACTGCCACATTTATTTTTGCTCCGTGGCACCCCCTTGAGGTGCCTGCACAGTCCTGACCAGGACCCTACAGCACCGGAGTGCAGCCAGCACCATCACCGACCACGAGGCCATTAGCCATTCCAAAATGGCCGACCGAAACGCATCAAGCGAGTGCCGTGTGTAAAAACACACCAGGACCAGCATCTAAAGCTGATTGGCCCACAATCTGTATTTTTTGCCCAATAGAGAGCCGGCAGGCTCTAAGCCGGCCCACTCCCAAAGGCACACTACTCAAGGCAGTGTACCCTGTCATGAGCCTGTCTGGAGCCGCCTGAGCTCAGAGCCACGAATCCTGCCTCCTGAGTGTCTGCCCCCACCCCACCACTTCGCCTGGATCGCACAGCCTGACCTATCACCCTCACCGAGTTGAAGAACCTCTGCAGCTGCACTGACGCCCTGAACACGGCCGCAGACAAACGTAAGAGCACAAGCACACGATGCATCAAATCACCTGACTTTTTCTTTATTAGTCACCTGCCTATATTATACCTGGCCCCAGTCCACATTACGTTACGCCGGCATCAAAATTCCAACCGTCCTGAGCCTTTGCGTGGCCACCCCTCTGAATTTATACAAAAACTAACTTTTGCTTGCGTACTTGAACTTCAATGGCCTTTTGCATGCCCTGTGAAATAACCCACACAGTGCTCGTCTTGCATTTTATACTACTGCCTAAAATATAGCTGCTTGTCGTAGTTGTATTTGATGTGACCTTTTGGTAGTGCCCACAACCCAGGTCATTATGCGCTTTACGCCCAATTTCTACAATGTACTGTCTGCCTACTTATGTTGCTGTGTTTTATCCTTACTGGTAAACTGGAATTGAGTCCTATTCACTACCTGAGCCTGTCTTTAGTTACTCCTGACACCCCTGACTACTTGAGCAGTCTTGCCTACCCCTGCCCCACGCAGGACCACCGCATCTAGCCTATTGCAGTATTATGTGTGACAACTGTATTTAGCCTAAACTGCGCCCCATCTAGGACAATTGTTTCTTAGCCTGCTGGTATTCTACTGCTGTCGTGCACCGATGGACTACTGGGTTGCATCAATTAATTTAACACGATACTTAGCATGCTGCTCGGTCTGCTGACCAGACCTCTACTTACTTCATAAACGGACCCTCCTGCCTATATATGCACATGCCCTTCTTCAAGGTAGTTATATTATGCAATTTAGTCATTGCTGGGATTGTTGCACTTAGGTGCCGCCCTTGTTCTCTGCATTTTCAGTCATTGCTGGGATTGTTGCACTTAGATGCCGCCCTTGTTCTCTGCATTTTTAGTCATTGCTGGGATTGTTGCTCATGGGTGCCGCCCTTGTTCTCTGCATTTTCAGTCATTGCTGGGATTGTTGCACTTAGGTGCCGCCCTTGTTCTCTGCATTTTTAGTCATTGCTGGGATTGTTGCACTTAGGTGCCACTGCTACCTGCCGCCCTACATGCGCATTACTAAGACTTGCCTTATATACATACTCTGTTCCCTACTCTGGGCCACTCTCACTATTATCATAACAATGGCCCACACCAACGCCACACCTTGTAACCTTCAAGAGAGAAATATGCGACTTAGAGCGAGACTACCACGTCTGTACGACCTCAAAAACAAAAGAACTAGACCCCTTGGTTTTACACTAACTATAACTGCCTCTGACTCCAACCCTTCAGCCTAGCTGCAGAAAGACGCCCTAAAAAACACATTGACCTCTCTCACAACCAGAAAAGACCCGATGTTTCTAATCCCAGACCCACCCATAAAATAATCGCAACTCCTACCTTATCAGGAGCCCTCATCAATGCAAGGTCCCTCATAGCACACAATATGGAAATTGCCGACATACTAGCCCTGGACAACTTAGATCTCCTAGCTATCACTGACACCTGGCTCCATGATGCTGCTGGCCCCGCACTCATGATTGCCATACCAGACAACTACAATATACTAAGAGTCGATCGGCCTAACTCTAGGGAAGGTGGCCTGGCCATCATTGCCAAAACGAAATTAGCTGTAAGGCTCACCCCACACCCAGCTATCACATCTTGTGAACTTCTTTCTGCTAAAATACCTATCTCTAACAACAGTACACTAACTGTCCTTCTGGTGTATAGACCACCAGGCCCATTAGGTAACTTTGAGAAAGATCTATCTAGCCTCCTCACCAATATCATCAAAGACTCCACTCAGCTCCTGCTACTAGGTGACTTTAACCTGGGATTCAATGACGATACGGACAAACGGGCCCACTCCATCCAATCAATCTTAGTCGATCATGGCCTTACCCAAAAAGTCTTAGCCCCCACACATATAAAAGGACGGACATTAGATTGGATAGCTCACCGAAACTGTGCCACTACCATCTCCAATATCTTATCAAAAACGTGGACTAACCACCACCTCATTTGCTTCTCATCTACCATAGAGCCTCCTAAACTAGATAAGCTTGAAACAGCTCCACCTATGCCTACTAGAAGTAAAAAATAAATCACAGCTGAAAAACTACTTCCACTCCTCCTACCAGCCCTCACTGCTTGCGCTATCAATTCTGACCCTAATATGCTAGTTGAGACATTCAACAATACTATGTCCAAATCCTTGGATACTATTGCCCCTATCAAACTGCGCAAAAGTAAATAAGAATCTCATCTTAACTCATGGTTCACCCCCCACCTCAAAGAATTACGGATCTAAAAATGTAAACTCCAAGCTATTTGGAGACATACACCTTCAGCTGAGAATAAAACCTTACTCGACAACCTTGCCAAAAAATATAAGAAGGAAATAATCCAAACTTAAAAGAATACATTTAATGAGAGAATTAGCAAAGCCAACCCTAATTCCAAAGAACTCTTCTCCATCCTCTGGGAAATGGAAAACCCAATCACACCCATAGATAATGTCCCTAAGGACAAACAATGGTGCACCAGCATCCAAAATGCTCTAGCTAATAAAATCACAACCATACAAAAGAAAATTGCAGAGAAGAAAGCATCCTTGAACTCCACTAGAACCCATACCTCCCACATGGCAGATACACCTAGCACAGCCACTCAAAGTAACTGCAAACCATTCAGATTTTCCAACATATCCATACTGGAAACTGAAAAGGTGATATTATCCCTGACACTGTAAGAAGATTCAATTCAACACTACAGCTAGGTCAATGCCTAGTCTGGGATACTGAATGGAAACCCTTATTGATATATCTTTATGTCCAGTTCATGAGTTCTGGATGACTACCCCTATATAACACCCCTCTCTTAGAATCCCCCTGACCCCACTGAGCCAAGAAGTAGTTCTGTTTTGCAAGTTTAAAAGGTTTATTTGAGAAATAAGACAAAATATAGATATCACACTTTTATAATAAATTAATAATCGATATCGCCCTTATAAATATAATGTTAATCAACAATGGGTAATCTGACACTAGCACACTTCTTTATAATCGATGAGGAGTTAGTATAGGATGGATCAAGTAGCAAAAATACTTTTATGATTTCAAGGGAAAAGCAATGAGGAATAAAAGGCTGTACAGAAATACTTGAGATGATTTTAGCAAAAGATAATATAATCACTTTTTCTCTGGCAATTCACCCCCCTCCCCTATGCAATGTAAGACATGGAAGTAGATGGAAAGAGGAGCACACAGTTCTCAGGAATGCAATCAAATACAATACGAAATTCAGTTCCCCCCCAGCAAGCTTAGAGAAAACCGGTATGAGTTTTAAAACACAGGCCCAAGTGCTTTGAATGTGGTGGCAATGAAGTGAGAAATATGCTGAAAATGCTTTTAATTCCCTTTAGGAGGTTCAGGGTGAGTGAGAGATACTTGGTATGAGTTCAGGCTCACTTTAGCAATGATTCAGAGATGGTGATTAAGAGGCAAACAAATTTTTAGCAAGGAAAGAATTGACTGCTGATGGTTACACGTGGCTGGATTTTTAACCAAATCGCAAATCGCGGTAAAATTCGCGAGTGCGTGAATCGTGATTACAGCAAAAGTATAAGGAGTAGCAAGTCGGTTCTAGGTTCGTTGGAAAGCTGAGATTCTAATTTCGTTCCTATCCCAGACGGTTCCAGAGATACGGACGATTAAATAAAGGTAGTTTTTCAGATTTAAAGTAAACTCAAAATGACAGGTGACAGCTTGCAGCTTCAGAATTGACAGGTGACAGTTGTGCAGCTTTACAAATGACAGATGACACGATTTCTAGGAGGCTGTTCTACTTAGGTTAAAATAGTTTGGATTAGATTATTTTAACTAAGAGATTGGTTCTGCACAGTTCTGCTATGTACTCACAATATAAATTTGAAATAGGCCTCGCCACGGATCTGGTCAGGTTTTGGACTGGACTCCGGTTCTGGTCTCGGCACTTCACAGTGATCTGGGTCAGCTCTCTGGTTCTGCTCACAGCGGTCTGGGTCACTCTGGATCTCTGGTCTGGTCTGTCCGGATACAGCGGTCTCTGCACGGCTCCTGGATCTCTGCAATGGTCCTGGCAAAAGTTCTTGGCAAGGGAACTCAGCTTGTGGTTTTAGGCCTCTGATTTAGGTTCTAAAGTATAAGTTCTAGGTTCTGGAGTATGTAGCTGGAGTCAGTCTGGAACTGGTATCTTCTGGATGTTGTGTGGTCCGGCAAAAACGCTCCGCAGCAACTGGATTTGAATGTCTCTACCTGTCCCAGCAGTCTCTTTTTATGTGTTTTGAAAATGGGTGTGTGCCTGGGCCTAGCTATGCCTGCCCCTCTCTACTTGTCATTGGCCCAATTCTCCCCTCTCCCATGATTGGGGGAAGGAAATGTGAGTCAGATTGATGCTGTAGGTTTTATGGGTCAGAGGATCCTCCCCTGGTCAGTTTGCCCACAAATCTATATTTGATTCAAATACATCCTTCCCAGATATACAATTTGTTGAAATTACATGTGCACATTATATATTCCTTATGGTCCATGCTTGTCCGCCTCTGATCTTCCTGGGGGGCTTGCATTCAAAAATGACAACATTTTGCGCCTTTTCACTGGTTTTACCCAAAATTACACACATGTGCGCAAGGAGTATGGACATTAATTGATGAAGTGTCAGATTTTTAACATGCAGACATTTGGAGTGAGTACCTATTTTCTGCTAGCAACCCCCCAGAATACACCACAGGGTCCTAACGCATCTCAAAATGTTCACAGAAAAATCACAAAAATAATGATATTACTTAAATAATTCTGACAAGTCCGCACTTTGAGTTATCTATCTTGTTAAAATTATGCCCTGGTCAAAAAGGGGTGTGGCTTCCCACATCACAGGGTGGAATAACTGGTTTATCCACTTCCCCCAAGCTCAGCTGCTAGCAGAGGCACTGCCCCTCCCAGTTTCCCCTAAGAGGAAGCCACTTTTACGACGCCCCCAATATAACATTTGCCTGAGTCCAGGACAGGCCTTTGTTCAACTCCCTCTAGTCCCCAGCTGCTCCACCCCTAATCTAATCAGACAGGTGACAACTCCTTTTGGCAAGGGGAAGAGTGGCTGAGCAGGTTTTAACTCCTGTCGGGGGTAGTTGTCAGGCAGAATTCAGTTTCATTAAGCCAGGTTTCAGCTAAATGTCACTTTTTGTTCCCAGTTTTCTACATTCAAATCAAACTGACGATTTTTACCTATACATTAAATAATTACTCCCTTCAAGTCATTTCAGAATATAGTTTTACATTGTATCCACCTCTTAGCAAGTCTTTCCTAGGTCTGGTTTTGTTTCATTTGTGCAGTTTTACACAAAAGTCTGGTGGTTTTAAAACGCCGGCTTTTTGATAGTGGTGAGTACTGGTAATGCAACCATTTTTGGGATTAAGAAAATGAATTCCCCATAAGAAGGTTGTATCTTTGGAGTGGTCTCGTGCAAACTGTGCAGTTCTCCTATTCTGGCGTGAATGTGGGCGGCGATAGCTCATCCCCACATCCACCCAGTCTATTGATTTAGTTTGTTCTGGGATATAATAATGGGCGGCGACAGCTCATCCCCACATCTATCCAGTCTATTGATTCAACATGGGTCAAAACCCATGACAACACCATCCAACTGGCAAGGTGACAGCTGCCCAGCAGAAGTTATTAAGGATGCAGCTAGAGACCTAGCGCCCTTTATTTCTAAATTAATAAATTCCTCCTTCAGATCCAGTACCGTACCCACCAACCTTAAAGAAACATGGGTTCTGCCTCTACTTAAAAAACAGACCCTTGATCCAGCCACCCGGACCAATTACAGGCCCATCACCACGGTCCCATTTCTCCTTAAAATCATTGACAGAGTAGCCTACCTCCAGATCCAAAATTATCTGGAGACAAACCAACTACTAGGATCACGCCAATCTGGCTTTAGACCACTACATGGTACTGAAATGGCCCTAATCGACCTTAAGACACAAATCGACGAGTTGAAGGATAAAGGTAAAACAGCTATGCTCCTCCTCCTTGACTTATCGGCGGCCTTCGACCTAGTGGACCACGCAGTGTTATGCAGCCATCTAGCGTCTGCTGCCCATTTCTCAAGTGAAGCTATAGCCTGGGTACAATCCTTCCTAGACAACCGTATGATGAGAGTATTCACCCCATTAGCCTCAGCGGACCCAATACATATCATCTGTGGTGTCCCACAAGGTTCCTGTGTCTCCCCCACAATGTACAATATCTTCACTAAGCCACTCTTCAACAAACTTGACAGATTTGGGGGTAACCTACACCAATTATGCGGACGATACACAGATCCTCATACCACTATCTGGCAACTTTGTTGAAGACACAGCTCTAGTAAACAAGATTTACCTCATCATTCAGGCATGGATGGCCTCTCACGGCCTGAATGCGATAAAACAGAGATACTGATCCTGGGTTCCGACTCCAACCTCAAAAAGCTCAGGCCCAACTACCGCGCCTTCAATATAGATGGCAATATAATCAAAGTGGCAACAGAGGTAAAAACACTAGGTTTCTAGCTTGACTCCACCTTATCTCTCAAAAAACAAGTCAATTCCCTGGCTTCCTCCACAGCCTACACCTGCAAATGAATCAGGGCCTGCAGACCTTACCTGTCTAAAACCAATTGTATCACACTAGCCAATGCCCAAGTAATGTCCAAATTGGATTACTGTAACACCCTATATGCGGGCGCTAATAAAACTGTCACAAACAAACTACAAATATTGCAGAATAATGCTCTTAGAGCAGCCCTGGACATACCCCGTAGAGCACATATATCCAACATCAGGAAAGACAATCATTGGTTAAAAATCAGTGACAGAGTTCTCCTTAAAACGCTATCTCTCACACATAAAGGACTGAACAACACTGCGCCCCCATATATTTCGGCTAGACAGACCAGAAAATCCTCTACTCACCACACCAGAGCCTCTAATCACTCCCTACTTGAAACTCCCAGATTTAGACTAACTAAAGCAGGTGGAGCAAGTTTCCCTGTTAGAGCTGCCTGTGCCTGGAATGCACTCCCTACGGCATTAAGAGCTAATCTACGCTACTCTAGATTCAGATGTAAGGTGAAAAGTTGACTCTGGATTAACGACACCTGATTATATGATTGATCTGATTATATGACACCTGACCAATGAGAGAGATTCGCATTTTGTATCTCATGTATACTTGTATATTTGTATTGTATATATGTTAATATCTCACATGATGTAGCCTCTGTATGTCTCATCTATATGTATGCAACCTAAGCCTAAGTATCCTTGTAACTGCTGTGCCCGGCTACCCATGGGTTTGGAGCGCATTATCAAATTTCAAACTAAACTAAACTAAATCTAAGATGCCTATAATAAACCTGCTCCTTTCGGCCTAGAGCTTTCAATTCCTGTCCAAGCTGCAATCACACAACATGACTGCTGATCACACCAACAACCACTGTTAAATAAAAAAAATATATATATAATTCCAAGAACAATTCGCACAGTGTATGGGCCTCGGTGTGACAATAGCAGTGTGTTGACTGTATCATTGAACAAGGCCATTTGATTACAGTAGTATTTAATGATGCTCGGCAAGAAAAAGCAGATATCATGGGTACGGTATGCAAAAAGATACAGGAAGCTTTCACACTCACTAAACTGAATTCACGTTTAGTTGACATTCTTATATTTCATATTTTATTACTCACATTTATTTCCGAAAATATGCATGCGCCAAAAGAAATATATCAAACAAACTCTTAAATGCAGATTGACCTCATTATAAAGGTATTTCAGCAGAGTGCTTATGCAAATGAATGAAGAAAACAATAGCTACTTCTAGCTTGTGGTCACATGTCTCAGTGGATAATACCACTTTTCTATAAAGGGCTTCTTCCTGAATTTTTTACGCTTCTAAGCACTGTAATAGTGGGTGTTATTATTATCCCGTTCATTCAACTTTGCGACCATCGAAGGATGATGAGTTGATCTTGCTGTGATTCCAACTTCTGAAGCACAGGCAGACCCCATGTTTGAGGCAGATGTCTAACTTGTGACCTAGCCACCCAGCCTATTCCTTTCTGTAGGTTATCCTAATGAATGCTTATGTCAACATACATGTATGTCCAATTCTGCATAAACTATTACCTTAAATGGGATTTTGTGATACAAATGGAGAAGCATAACACTATAAAACCTTTAAGGCACAGTTTTCACTCTCACTAATGCTTTAAACTGCTTCTATCCTCATGTACCTGTGATAGCCGCTATATAAGTAGTCTTTCCTCTATTTCAGATGATAGTGCACAGTCACTGCCTTTGCCGCCATCGGCTGACCTTTGACATACATTCGTCGACAGCAATAGATGTCTAACTGCAGTTTGACCTTAACTATTTCACTTCTGAAGAATTCCATATTTTGTTGAATCAAGCGCTCATAAATAACCTGAACACTGATAAAAAGTGAACTCATGTTTGACATATTCATTATAATTGTCTGACATTCAAATACATTTTGTGGACCATCTCCCACAAGAGATTATTCAAACAGATTATACAAATTCAGAAAGCATGATACTCTCAGAAAAGAGTGCAACTGTGCAGATACATGACTTAAAAAGTAGAGCTGTCCAGAACTCGGGCTTCCCTATATTGAATATTGTTATAAAACTGTAAAGTTAATGATTAAGTTAAATTAATGAATTCGTTTTGCTGACATTTTTGTTCTAGTTCTAACATTTTAAAATACAGTATTTAACAATCAAATTGTGCTCACACAAACAGAAGTGTTATGTCTAAATTTACAATAACATGACCTATTAAAGACATTTACACAAGACCTAATAGCAGAGTGCTCATACACCATAACATATTTTATATTCGAACAAAAAAAGAAAATCTTAACTGTTCATGACAGAAAGGAGAGTGAGTAAATGTAGCCTGTCTAGCAAACATTATTAGAAACTACACTGCAACTAATGGTGCTAAAGATACTACGGGGGCAGAAATGTTCTTAAGAAATAACTCTTTAATTTCGTAACCCAAGTGTTTGCAAACCAAACCGCAATGACGATAGGATCCAGGAAATGACAATATGTCAGTAGTTAACGACAGTGTTTTCAATATTTTCATTATTTTAATTAAATGCACTATCAAAGACTTTCCCCATTCTGATAATGGAGTTAGTATATAAAATGATACCAGTCCTGAAATATGTTGGGGAGGGTGTTTGGTGCATTTAAATAAAATAATGAAAATATCAAAACAACACAACATTTGAACCTCTTGCTCAACCACTCATGTAAAGCTAGAGAGGGATATTTGATTAAACAATAAGTTAATGTGAGTAGCTCTGACTTACTCTTGGCTTAATAGGAGCAAGTCAGAAGTAGGTCAGCTTTGCTCATATTAGCTACTTTCTGAATCAAATACACACTGCAGATTTGTGTCTACCCGAACTCACAGTAGATTCCTTGTCATTTGGTGACGAAGTGATGAAAAGCAGATATTTAGAGGTACACACAAGGCGCAACATTATAAAAAGAGTGGCAAAAGTGCCAACAGCAATCACCAAAACATTCAGAATCTGCGCAAAGCAAAGAAGCTCTACAGTAATAGCAAATACTGAATTCCTTAGAACTGTTGAAACACCCCTACGTCCAAATGGAAGAATTCCATGATTTGCATAGTGGAATGACCGTCGAAAATCCAGAAATACAAGTCACTCCGACACATGTCCCCATTATAGAGCATACGTCACAGTGAATGCACCCCATAAAGAGTTGTAGAATTTCCACAACCAATTGAGTGTTAGATACTGTGCTCATTTTAATGCATCTGTATTTGTCTTTTTTGTATTCTTATTTATTTGAAGTGGCGGGTCGTTTATGGAAGATGGGAGAGGCTATAAGAGAGCTCACTCTTTGCCAAGTAAGTGAAGTCTAAGCAGAAGTTTGAAGAGATCCACAGTCTTTCTGCCATTGGTTCTGATAGGCAATGTGTTCCTATCGTGCTGACTATGTGGGTGATATGAACATTTCAAGGACCCTATTGGTATTTCAGTCACTGAATATTCCTACCTGCGAGGTCCCCTCAAACCCCTGAAAGCAATGCTGGAGCACACATGAACAGGTAGTGACTTTACATACAGGCTTGCACAGTCAGCAAAGGAACATGTCTCTCAGAACCAGCATTTCAAGTAGTACTGAAAGGTCCTCACCAGGGTAGCAATTGAAAGGAAAAGCAGAGTGGCAGGACTAGATCCTCAATATGGCATGGTGAAGCATGCACTCTGCAGGACAGCCATACACTTGACCAGTGTACAGCTGTGCATTAAAGAGCAGCAACTTTACAGTAATAGCAATTGTACTTGCTGCACTTAAGCTGAGTATACAGTATATGTAAATCACCCCCAGATTTAAATATTTAATAAGAGATGTGGTGCCATTCATTTGTCACCGATTTGCAACACACACACAAAAGGGAGTTTGCAGGACTTTGGCAGTGAAACAAGCATAATCTAGATTTGTGTCTGGAATGTAAACAGATATGTATGCAGAATAGAGCATATCCTTTAACTTGAAAAGTAACTGTGTTGGATCCCATGTTGATGGCGTATTAATTGTATGTATATGTAAGAGCAGAAAGTCAATGGATTCATATGTCTTTCTACAGTTTCCTTTTGTAAAGCGAGAGAACTGACATTGATAGGTATTCATAAAACGTTTTAGATGTTTTTATCTTTTTAGCATAGCTGTCATCTTTGCTTTAGGTTTGCCAAAAGAGCCTCCTGAAATTCCTGCTTGTAAAAGTGCTTATTTAAACTATGATTAAAAGTTGCTCTGTTTTCTATCAGTTCACCTCATTGGTACATATTGCCCTGGACTGCCTTCCCTGGTTATTGCCTTTTTCCAACTGAAGTGTTCTGTATTATTTTTTATTTAATCACATTGCAAAGACACTTTCTTACTTCTGTTTTATGATTTTTATTATTTTTTTAGTATAGATTAGATCTAGAAATAAACATATTGAGATCACTATTCAGTTATACAAATAATACTGATATGTGAAATATAACAACATGTTTGAAATAACAAAATGATTGAATTAGGAGTTAATATGTAGTAGCAAACTTTGTCATGAGGAATTTTCAAAGCAATACTAAATATGATAAGACATACAAAAAAGACACACTAGACAAACAGACAATACGAAAGGAAGAGGTGAGGGATATCATAATACAAATATCAACTATAATGTTTAACTATTACCAAGATATGTAGTAAAGACATCTCTTTCATTCATGAATTTATGAAGTTTTCCATTGGAGTAGGCATGCATTTTTTGCTCTATTTTATGAAAGGAGCATATGGAATTTCTCCACATCTTTAGAGATACATTCTCAGCATTCTTCCAAATTGACGAATAAGATGGAAACCAATATAAATAAAAAATAAATATAGGCTAGGAGTGGAGATTATGTCCATATAAGGATTGACCTGGGTACCAATCATTAAATTATATAAAGATAATGGCTCTTGAAAATTCAATATAGTTTGCAAACACTTCCATAATATCCCCCAAAAAGCACAAACTAATTTTCATTCGAAAATGGAATGGACAAAGTCAGCTTGAGAAGTTTGGCATGATGGGCACAGATAAGTAGTAGTATTTGAAATCTTGGAAATTCTTGCTAGATGAGCTCTATGTAGGATGAACAAGGATTGTGTAAGATTGGCTGTGACATAACAACTACAATATTGTTTCAACATTGTTTCCCATGTGTCAGGAGATGGATGTATATTCCAATCTTTCTCCTATTCTTTGATAGTATTGGCATTTAAAATATTTCTCTCATTTGTTTTAAACAGAAAAATATATAGTTTAGCTGTCTTGGTAGATGAGGTATTCATCATTAATAATGGACAGGGTTCATTGAAAAACAATAGGTAAGACTTTGGAAATAGAATGAATAAATGTGTTATAAAAGTCAAAATCAGAATCAATTAGATTAAAATCTAAGTGCAGCTGTGGAAATGGAATAGCCACCAAATTATTACACATGTGATTAATTTGAAATATACCAGCAGAGAGACATATTTGAAGAATAGTAGGGTTCCGTTTTATTGAAATGGTGTCCTTCATCAATCAAATATTTGTGAATTCATATTTTAAAATATATTGATGCCACTATTTCCTTAACTAGTTCATTAACATTTGATAAAGTTAAATACTTAATTACTAAATTTTCTCCATTGTTTCTCAATCCATGGAGCCACCTTGATTCAATCAAAACGTCTATAAACCATATCGTCTGTCTAATATTATCTCTCAATTATTTGTGCTTCTTTTCCAACTTTATTTTTGAAACTTCACAGTCTACTTTCAAATTCCCTTGCAATAATACAACTCCTAAAATTGCCTTAAATAAGATGAAGTTACCAAAAAACAATGGTGGATCGAAATGTCCAGATTTCCTAACGTGTGGTAGAGCCTTCACATTATGACAAATTGTATTCATTTTTTTAAATTGAGAGTCATTTTATGAATGCCCCTAAATGGGTTAAGATTGAAGCTCATCTAATATTAATCTCTCCCATTTTCTTCAAACTACTTCTGGGCCAGAAAAGTATTATAAAGTGACCATTATTATAAAATCCCTTGCCATAAACTGCTGGATGTATCACATGATTAGGTAGATATAAACAAAATGTTCATTTGGTTTAATAAACAAAGATATTTTCTGTTAAATATTCTGTAATGAACCTCACAGTAAAGGGTAGTTTGTTTTAACCCATGCCAAATTCCTATGAATGTAAGACTAGTGCAGCAGCAGTTCAATAAGTGGGCATCCTCCTTTAACCCACCTTTTAAACAGGAATCAGTAAAAAGGTGTTACAAGCTATCAAGACTTAAGATGGACATTTACCTAAAATCTGTGGTAAATAGGTTTAGTAAATGTTTGCTGAGTCCTCATCCAAAACCAATGGGTATCCTTTTATCCTTGTATGTCCACCAACTTGCCCTTCAATTTGTTATCTCAGTTTGGAACAGACCATGCTCATTTGTCTGTGTAAGTAAAGATGTCCCTTGTATTGACATTAATAACCTCTACAGGGTCAAATAGATATTGATGGCCCCTTGGGGAGGCATTTATTCCGTATTAATAGAATTGAATAGATGACCTAGGATAAAATTGTCTTTGTTACGAGAAACATATATAACAATTATAGATGCATTCAGTAATTACCCTCAAAAAGAAACACATTACTGATTCAACATTTACATTAAACACTTTCCTAATACTGAACAAAAGAAAAAAAAGGGAGAACGTCAGAAAAAGAGGACAGTTAAGACAGTACATGGAATAGGCATAAGGGGAAGGCTTGATTCGGAGCAAATCAAATGTACTCGTTTGTAGAGATACAATTATGTTTTTGCATTAACCAAAACATTCAAGGAAAGTACTCTAAAAGAAATGAAATGCATTGTTGTTAGCCATACATCTGTAGGTGCACTTTAAAATAAATCAAAGATCCTCTGAGTATTGTCTTTTAATTGTTAACTATTCAGTTTCTATAACCAGAAATGTCAATTTTCATACATGTATTGGCTATCTCATATTCTGGTTTTCTTGCAAAAATTCACAATTACGTCACATCCAATGCCACATTCTTAATTTAATGGATTGTTTAAACCACACCAATTCAACAGCTGTCATCTTCCAAAAACATTTGCACACTCAAAAATGAAGACTGATCATAACATTTACAAATAAGTGTGTTTTTAAAAGCATGTGTATAGTATCTGTGAATATAAATTTTGAAAGTGTATGCTAGTAGATCATTGTTGAGGAACACACTTTTGATTGATGTCAAATATAGGACATCTACGAAGATAATTGAGTGTGATATACTTTGCAGTTTTCATCCATGGCATAAGAGTTTTGACTTCCCTTAAACAGTATTTTCTAGTGTGAACTAATAAAATGGTATAAATTATTGTTACTCAGTTTTTATTTGTTCTGCTCATTATAAAATGGTGTATCACAGCTTCAGGTGTGTTTTACTCAAGAAACTTGTATATGTCAAATTTCATGTTTTCCTATTCTGAGAACGCATAGAATGCTAAAGATGCCCCCAAGCGCAACACCTTAAGATTAATATTGTCTTCCAATTAAATCAAGGATAACCTGTCCCGAATTTCATTTCACCTCACTTCGCCCAAATAAGCTTGTTGAACAATATTTACTGGTAATACAATTTATATTCCCTAAGTTAAATACTTCATTCAGAAAAGCGGTTTCTTGTTGACACCCCAGGATAGGTAATGCTATAAACCCTTGATCGTCGTACAGTTGGATAACAGTATTGGTATTGACAATAATCCAGGAGTATACAAGGTATTATGGAGCATGATCACAGTGACCGTATTTTTCTTCATTTCCCCCCTCCCTCTTCTTGCACTTTGTCGAGATTGAAACAATGGCAACAAATGCAAATTATGACACTGAAATGGTACAGATAGGATTAATAAAACAATGGTGTGGATGTTCACCCAGCAGTTACCAGCAGTTAAAATCAATTCATAACCTTCCAACCATGACATTGTTTGTCTCCCTAAGTGAGAGAGGGTATACCCAAACGTGGGTCCCTTCTTCACAACGAAACCAGGAACCACGTTGATCCTTATGGATTAGGCCCAAAAAGGCTAAATCATATCTGGGGTTGCTTGTGTTTCTTTGCAGATGGGTTATGGGTTAGCCATTCAGGCTGTACTGTTCACGTTGGTGGCAAGACCAAGATAGATTTTCATATGGGTGGTTCCTTTCTGCATTAGCACAGATGGATTAAAAACAATGAAGTGGAATGCAGCTCCGTGCAGTGCCAGGGGTTAAAATCAATTATGTATACAGTTGTTTTGCCAAAATAAATTACCTATTTTTTTTTTACTTTGTCAAAATTACTTTGTGCGGATGTGCATTTTTATATGTGTTTTGTACATTAGGGGTATAGGGAGAGTGGGGGGCGGGGGCAGGGGTGGTAGTAGTGGGGAAGAGGAGTTTTGGGGGAATCCCATTTTAAACACAAACAAAAATAATTTGATACAGAAATCGGTTGCAAAAAATTATTTTAGGTACAGTAAAATCATGTCATGTTTGATTATCTAATTCCAGATGTGGAAGACACTATAAAGGGAGCTCTGAATACCAAACAACTAGGCATTGTTTGTGAAAGTACTTCAATTGTTCACTTCATTGTATTGATGCATTTCAAAGATGCTGTGTAGTTTCAATGTACACCAGCTAATGGCTTCAATACACCATCTTGTATCTCTGTCCAACAGTGCCTTGCAGTACGCACACTTTCTATTTTCATGGTTTGTAATCATCCTCAGGTTAACACAGGAAACACAGAAATATGCAACCCTGCAGATGACCAGCCTTTAAGAACTTCCAGACTAACCCAGTCTGTTGGGATCCCTCAATCCCATAAGTGATTCACATTTTCAATATGGCACTTCACCAATGTCTTTATGGACCCATTTTCTCCAAACACCTGCACTGATACACTATTTTCTGGGATCACTACATTTTAGGTGAAGCCAGATCCACGTTCTATGATTCATGTACTCAAATTGATCAATCCCTTGCACTATATAGAGTACCTTGCTTGCTTTCAGGAACGAGGAAAACAACACTTGAATATATTACTCTGGAGGTTTTCGGTTATCGAAAATTGCCAGATGGGCTATCTCTCAATGATAACCAAGAACCAGAGCCCAGGCTCAGAGGAAGTTCTTATGGTGTAGGACAAGGTCTCTTTGAAAATATGTGATTTCAGGAAGGGGGCAGTAACTGCATGAGGTAGAGGGCATTATGAGTGTGGTGAAATGTTGTTCCGCATTTTAGGTGCTTAGCACGAGAAGGGTGGTCTTCTGATATTTTGATCAATTTTTGGTTTTTATAATGTGGTGATGCTTTTTGAAATTTGTTGGCAAATCTAGAGTGGTGAATTCGTCATTACGACATGGTAGTTGCTGGTCATTATTGCATCAGTCGAATATGGAGAGCTAGCCGATGTATATTTATTGGAGTCTGACTGATGTGGATGTTCAATTTCTTCATCCATTTGTAGGTCTGTAGGGCAGGAAGCATACTGTTTAGCAGTCTCACGTTGAAGACAGAAATTCCAGTGATTAGGACATCGCCACCATTCAGCTGAGATAGGAGAAGTCTGTCAGGGTGGGTCAAAGGTCTAAATCAGATAGGTAGGTTTCATTCTGTCATGACTGAGAATGAATACCTGGTTGACCTTCTTGGTTATGTGTGGCTGAAAGGAGACGTTGATGTGAGTGAATCTCTATGGATTTGAGTCATTTTAGACATATATTCATTCAGCTTCATATCAGAGAGTCTGCAGCAATTAAGATAACACTGGTCTCATACATGTTCCAGTTGAGCCAGGTTCTTGACCGCCATGCTTGGATTAAGGAGTCAGAGGATGTCCTTGATTCTTGTTGTGTTCAGGTAGCTGAGTACTGCCAGGATCTAAATGAATCCTGATTCATGGTTGCTCATGAGTCCTCCTATTTGCCGGGTATACATTGTAGAGTAGGTCAAGGAGCGATCAAAAACATCATTGGAAAACTCTTCTGACCACGAGATGCCGAATTTTCCCTCCTTCTGAATCAGCAAATCATATTGCTTCCACCTTAGCTCCATAATGTCTTCCCAATTATTGGTCTGTGTCTCTTCCAGCTGGCACTTTTCCCTCCCCCCTCACTATTGCCCTTTTCCTCTTCTACCTCCAAACGCCGCAGGCGGGGGCTAAATACACACATTTCTTGGACAAGGCACCTGCACAGTGAAGCCACGGTGGTGCTTGTCGGCACAGTATAAAGCCATGGTGGTGTTCGTCGGCACAGTATAAAACCTTTAGAACATAACATGACATGCCATTTGAAGACTATAGTGGAGAGGATGGATCCTTAAGACACGCTCCACATTGCAATGTTGACCTGTAGCTTTTTGTAATTGAAGTTATGGCAACACAAGTTGACGTATTTGGTATATTTGAGTGATAGCTACATACCAATAAATTAGCAGAGATGCAATGCCGCAACTTGTAGGAAACTGCAGGATGTTAGTGGAAAAGTACATGAAAGGCACACATGACTACTCTAAAGGTACTTTTTTTTCAGAGAAATAAATGTGACAATAGCAAAAACGGCTTCAAGTTTTAAAATATCTAAAGTTTCTTTTGAATGAAATCCTTGATTTTCGTGAAGAGTCTATAGTACACAGAGATTGTTTGCCCTGACCCACTATTGAATTAAAACAGTTCTATGCATATGAATGAGTGGCAGGGCACTTCAAAATAAAGTTATGATTGAAAAGGGATGTATTGTGCATGTAAGCATCTATTCTAAAAGCCTAAGAACGAATCAATAGTTCTTTATCAAGGAAAACAAGTTCTCATCAATACTCAGCGGAACTTGGACTGACAGCAACAAAGGCAAAGACATGTCACATAAAACAATAATGTAGTGCTGAGCTAAAAGGTTGGCTCGGGCCTCTAATGTTACCAGCTATGGGCCCAATACACAAAGTAGTTACCAGGCGTAGATCTGGTACACTCTTGAATTACACCTGGCGAGGCCTATTTGACTCACTAAAGCAGGTACTCTGAGTAACTTAGTTTTAGACCTGATTTAATAAGTCTGGCAGAAGTCAGGTGTAATTCGGAGATTCTCAGATACATTTAATTTGTAAATCTAATAGCTCAAACAGCCCCCTCCTGGTATAGGTCAACCCAGACTTTCTTCTGGTAAATTATGTGTGCATTTGGCCAAATGTATATATATATATATTTGTAAAGCATATACACTTATTTGCAAATCAGCCCCAATGACTTCAATACGTTACAGGATTCTCAATGGAAGAATGACTCATCTTTGGCTTATTGAGCTTACTTTCGTTGTATGGAGTATGTGTGTGTGTGTGTGTGTGTGTGTGGTTATTTATTTATTTATTTGTTTGCTCATTTGTGTATTATTGTGTTGAGAGGCACAGCCACAGCACAACCACTTAATTGCACCCCTAGTAGGACAAGGGTACAGCGAGTGGGAGGGGAAGCGCGTCTGAACATTTAGAAGCATTGGAACATTTAGAAACAGGTACGTGAAGAGGGAGGGAGGATGTGCAATAGATCCAGTTTTGTGATAACTAGTGCAGTACAGTTGCGTACGCTGTTAGTGTACTAGAAACATCACATGCTTAGCGTAGAACTACAGTAGGAGAGAATCAATGACTTCATAATGGCAGCATCCCAAGGACCACCATTATCAACCAACTCAATACCTCAAGACCAGCCCAGGGATGGGATGATCCTAGCCATAATGACAGATTGCTGGTGCTGCCCAGACATTGTGAAATAGGAAAGGAAGTGGGGCAAGAACTAAGAGGTAATGGTTCCAGCAAGCACCAGGGCACATATCTTGATTGCACTTCAAATATTATCTGTTTTCCGAAGCAGAGATGATTATCTGAGGACCTCCATGTGGACGAGGAGAGTGTTCCATAAAAATACTCCTGCAGTGCTCAGCAGCTGACCGCCATCTTTCTTTTTGTAGCACCTGATGGTCTGAGGAAGAAGCATTGGCATACCATCATAGCCTAGCAGGGCATTTCTTTTTGATTTTGAGACCAAGTCTCCTGTAAGAACTCTTGATAATGCAGGGAGTTTTACATTATATGCTGATCTACAGGTAACCAATGCAAGGGTTTGATAGCTGGCCTGACATATTGGGCCTCATTCCGCGTTTGGAGGTAGCCATGGTGCTATTAGCACCATGGCTGCCTCCAATACCGGTACTGACTCTGACCTGGTTCAATGGGGACTTACCGGTCCATTCCGACCTTGGAGGGACCAGTAAGTCCCCATTGAAAAAGGCAATCCCCATTCCCATTTGAGCCCCCATAGGGCTCAATGGGAATGGGGAGGGAGCTAATAACGGTACCGCATTTGCGGTACCGTTATTTGCTCCCTGGTCCCTTTGCGGCTCCCGCTAAGGGACCTCAGAATAGGGGGCAAAGGGATTACCGGCAACGATGTCCTTAACGGTGCCCGGTATCCCTTTGTGCCCAACTCGTAATGAGGCCTATTGGGGTTCAAGTCAAAAATCAACCAATGCGCCCTATTCTGGATCACCTGAAACCATTGTTTCAGGGCTTTAGGGTTGTGTATGTAGGATGGTAAGGATCACTAATGTAACAACGCACTGAATGGCAAAACCAAAATAAAAGTGAGATGTGCCAAGTTTCCAATTAACCATTCGAATGTAGAATTTTAGAAATTAGTTGTAAAAAAAGCGTGTGAGTGTCCATGTTGCCACTGAAACACTTTAAACTATATTAACATTTAGAAAATGCAAGTGTATGACATCCTGGTTATTTGGAAATCCTTCTGCTTTTGTTCCTCCTTCTCAGGCAGCTGCCTGAACAGCAAGAAATGACAACAACTGCCGCAGCTGCAAATGGCGACCGTTGCTTCACTTCTGTTTGAAAGATTCTGAATATTCCACAGGTGTGCACCAGGGGTTAAAGGCAAACGTTCCTCTTGTGCTGATAATATGTCTGGAAAGCTATTCAAGAGACAGTGTGTCAAGCGGCTATGAATTGAGAGGCAGTGTGCACAACGGCCCTATGGCATCATGAAAGTAACTTTGTTTTTCGCGTGGAGGCCGAGTCTGCTGACTCCTAAGTATATTCAGGAGATGGACAGCCATGGCATGTGAAGCCTGTGTGGATGTTGAAGCCACCAAGGCAGAAGTATTTGACTGCTAAAAACACAGAGAGCATTTCAAACCTCGTCAGCTTTGAAAAGTGTGCGTTTCATCTAGACCCCTACCTGCTGACATCAACTTCTGGCACAAGATGCCTTTAGTGTACAGCAAAATTGTGCAATATTATTTCTCTGGCGGGTGCCACCTCCTCATCTTCCCAGAGCAGGACCATGCCCTGCCTGATTGCCAACACCAGTGCCAGCACTCGCTTTGCTGCAGTACTCACTATGCGCTTTGCATGTTTTTGCCTCTTATTGTCATATGTTGAACGCCCACCCCGATACTGCGTGTTGGAGGAGCTGCACAGCTGTCATTCTTCTGGGGAGGGTGATTATCCTAGACAAGGGTTTGAGCCCTCGATAGTGCAATATGCCTAGGGCCCGACTCATGGAATATTTGCCCGGTACAAAGTGACTCTGTACTGCTGAAAAGTGACTTTGCACCGCCAACACAACCACTGATTCATGGAGCCGTGAAAAGTGTATTTTTGTTGTGCAAAGTCCGGGCAATGTCAGCGCATAGTCATTTTTGCATCATGGATTTACCGTATAGTCAATGTAGTATATCTTGTGTTTAGTGCATTTAAAGTGAATATGGATATATAGTTTCCAACATGATACACAGACTGCTTGGGACCGCGCTGAATTGACATTACTGTACCTGCAGAATGCGTGCACTGTTTGCGTGCACAGGTGCCAGGTTCTTTTTATTTGATATGATTTACAATGCCACACCCCACTTGCTGAGTTGTTTTCCGCTTGATCCTCCGGAACTGCCCGTTACCCTGACGCTGACTCCGACTTTGTGCAAGCGCCGTATTGCACTCTAACTTAAGGTGGCCAGCAGGTGCTGCAAGTTCAAGATGGGGATATGTGATATGTAGGACGTGTACTGTGTTCATTCTGAAAACTGGGTGTGACAGGGACTGGCATGCGGTGTGTAGTTTTCCAACTTCATGGCTGCAAAAGTACCACCTACTTTAGTCTGACGGCGGCTGCAGTGGATTTCCTTAATGTGCACTGCCTTCCCCCACTGACCCATCCACACATCAGTGGTTCACTCTGGTGAGGTTCAAGGGGGAGGGCACACACTTCACCGCAGGTGAGAAGTCCCTCTGCTACTTGAGCTTATTATCTCCTGGGCACAGAGTGTGACGTCTGTGTACTGCCTGCAGCACTTGTTCACCGAAACTTGCATGGGAGTACTTGTCCGTTATTATTAATTTCTGTGTGATCCTGATAGTTATCATTTATAATTGTTTTTTTTATAACGAGCTTAATACCCAGAGTTTCTAAGCACGGACCGGGGATCGAACCTGTGTTTCTTCGCGTCGTCTTGTTTCGGCGAGCATGTTGCCCCTGAGCTATCCTCCCGAGACCCCGTAAAAATATCACTTAGTTGGCTGGCATTCACGGCAGACTTTTGCTTTCCCACTTCAGATGATGACCAGGTGCGACAACTCCTGCTGCCCCATTGTTCCTCGAGAGGCTTGAGTGCACACTTTACTTCACAAAATAGACACCAGGCATCATCTAGCCGCGGTGTTCCCAAGTCGCCCTGTTTTGCTTTTCTAACTTATTTGTATGTTAACTATCATAAAGATGCCCTCTCCCCAAGCCAAAGGCACAGCTAAATTGCGTCTTCCTTCCTGCCAAAAAATATACTATTGCGTTTCCCTTCCAATGTGTCCGTCCCTCTTCCTTGCAGTGGCCTCACGATGGCGCAGTGGATGTTACTTTAGAATTGCATCAGGTGCAAAACCGAGCGGCGTCATCAGTTCATTCACAACAAGAAAATAAAAGATGAAGGGCCTAATTCACAGAAACGTTTTATGATGGCAAAACCCCATAGGAACACACTCTACGATATGCAGAAAAAGCTCATAGCAGGGTTTCCCGCTGCAGTGTTTTGTGCTCAGGTGCATGCTCTCCATTGGCGTGCCTTTTGGTAGCGGCGGCGATAGAACTGCGCAGTGCATGTGCGCGGTGGCTCAGCAGCACAGCGTGCAAGCAGGGTGTTGAATTGGTGGAAGCAGGACGACATGGGCAAATTAGCCTCGCCATACCATCTTGGGAGAGCCACCCCACTGCGGATGGGGAAACGAGGCACATTTAAAGGTTGCTCAGATGTGCTAAAATGCCACCGAAGAGCAAAGCTGTGAATGTTGTGCACTGACGAAAATCATCAGAATGTTTTTTCGGGTAACTATTTGCTGTCGCTGGGTCGTGCACGGGACATCTGGAAAAATTCAAACATCAATTTAAGAACCTCAAATCAGGGAACAATCCCAGCTACTCATTGCCATGAAATGCTGGAGTGAGGGGCTCATTTTGATGGAGCCTATAAATTGCCAAGTGAGGAAGGCTTCCGTATGATCCTACATTTTTGAATAATGTCAGGAACAGGTTAAAATCTGCTAGGAATCGGGTTTCTGTGTTGTCTTACATACATTCATGAAAACAATCCTAAATGGCTGTTTAATGCAGATGGTGTTTACAGAAGCCCCTATGGAATCCGTCTGCTTTTTGCAATGTAAAAAACAGAGAGATTCGTAACAGTGTCAGACTTCTCCGCCCACATGAACATTCAATGCGTGCCGAGATGCATGTGTTTTTCACACAGAGTGAATGGGCGAGGTGGAGGAAGCCTCTCACCGCCTCTCCACGTATCTGAGTGGCAGCACCAGGAGCATTGCACACATCTTACTTCACTGACAGCGATAGTCTCTGGCAGTAGATTCAAATGTATTTATTTATGTTGACATTTGTATAGCACACTTAACCCACAGGCATCTAGGCGCTTATTCTTAAGAAGATGGTTACATAGATTGCTTACTTAAGTATTGGTTACAGAGATTGTTTGCTTCGGTTACATACATTGGTTGGGTTTATACTCATTGCATCGAATGCAATAGCATCGAATGCCAAACCAGAGAGAAAAAAACATCGAAAAAAAGCATTGAATGTTTTTTTCATGTTTTTTTAATGGGGGCCCAACCCCCCTTTTTTAACCTTTAAAATCCATTTTATTTCAACTAAACCCTTTACCTTTAAAAAAATAAAAGCATTAAATGCAGGGAATCACATCGAAAATGTAAGGAATTTTAAATGTCTAGGAATAGCCAAAGACTCCTACTTAAGGATCATGTCTGAGAAATGTAGAAAAACAGTAGTATTAACAGTTATGATAGCAAAATTCACCAGAGATTACTCAGGCTGTAGCTTAAAGGGTGTACTGCTGCTATACAAAATGTGATTCTGTGCCACCATGCTGTACAGATTAGGGGCCTTATCATGCAAGACCTCACATGGTTGAAGGTGATAGAGGGAAAGTTCTGGGGGCAGATTCTGGGCAGGGGGTCGAGTACACAAATAGAACTGATAAACTGGAGTTGGGGCTTATTTCTTTGCCCACACAGACACTTACATATACAATCTAGAAGCAGGCCTAAGTGTCCACTGTTAAAACTGCTGGGAGATGATGCCAACGCTGATGATAAACGTGACAAGATGGCGAACATACGTCTTGGAATATCGCATGTACACATTATTGGGAAGAAAATTACTACATGCTACAATGAAATTGGTAACCAAACTAGAAAGGTGGGATAGGGAAAAAACAACACACATTTGGAAACATTAAAAGTTATTCTGAAATAAATATGTTAATAAATAAACACCTTTAAAGCCCCCTGCAAGGTTACCTGAAGTTGTGTTCTTCACCAGCCCTGCACAGATTTATACTATTGTTAAGAGTAGATAAGCTCCCAGTACTGTCAAATACAGGAATCGTAATTACAATAGAGAAAGAGGACAGCATATGTCTAATATTTGGCATTAGAGGCAAAATGGAAACAGCCTGCCACGTTCTCACAGAATGGCGGGAAAATGGCCCCCTCTACATGAGCATGCTGGGGCCCTTTGTGGGGAATTACAGAGTGTAGTAATTTGGGGTTACTGTTTGAATACAGGAAATAAATCGCTGCATATAGCACTTTATCATGTGTTAAAGGTGGTGGTTTTATTAAGTGCACAGAGTAATTGGAAATACATTTGATTAGTTGCTGTTTAAGACTGTAATTTGTTGTTTTATTACGTGTTTTTATTCTATTCTATTCAATACATGTATAATATGCTTTTAAATTAATGATTGTGTATCATTGTATGACTTGTATTAACACATTAATATATTAATATAATAATCATTTTGTAAAATTGTAAATAATGTTTGCAACATGTGAAAAGTTCATAAGAACTAAAATACATTAAATAATCATTTTTAAAAAATAGTTTGCAACTTGAATTTTGCCCTTGCTTATCATACAAGATGCACCATTTCTCCAAACATGACAGTGTCTCTAGAAATTATAAAATAAACTACAGATGTATTTTCACTAAGGATTTCAGTAGAGAATTTGCATATATTCATTCCTTTGGCATGACCTGTGTCCTCGTTAATTCGGAAGCAATATAGACATACCAATTGCAACAAAGAGGGTGTGCCCCTTTCATTTTCAACAGAAAAAGTGGAGGTATCCCTCACTCCCAACTTCTCCCAAGGTGGCTGCCCATGAGGTCCTTCCTTTTTGTTACTGAATGCCTGTACTCGTTTTTGTGGTTGAATTGAATGTTTTTGATTGAAAATACGTTTTACTTTTGCATTTGGACCCCATTGGACGAATGGACTATGCTGGGATTCTCTGTTACTCCCTGCCTGCACTGCATGGGACAGAAATGTCTCATAGTAATTGTCCCCATGACACCAGTCTCGATGTAACATGCCCCTGAGCCTTGGAGATCAATGGCATTTACTGCGGAAGATCCCTTTTCTACAAACACCACCACCACCACACCAGCCAAGCACTGCACACCAATTGCCTGCCACCTAGGGGAAACATGAGAGAAGGATGGGGCACACAGGGAAGTCTGATTCAGGCAGATTTCCATAGAGTTGCACAATACCTACATGCGTCTTAGTGATGGTGGTCATTTTGCAGCCATTTTGCAGCCATAGGATCGCTGGAGTTCTCTTTTCCCATTCCTGTGTTTCCAGGATTTATCAGCATGTTTCTGTTCTTGTGACCAAAATGGTTGAACATTCTTGAGGGGATTCTCTCTAAGATGTAAGTTTCTTCAACACTTTGTGTGTAGGGTCAACGGCATAACAAATGCAATGCCTGATGCGCATTATCGCCAGGGAGCTATGTACAAAGTTTTATGTTTGCAACATTAATACTTTCCTTGGAATCTCTCATATTTTGTAACTTCTGTTCCCCATGCGGCAATGAGTTCACCAAGTTTTAAAAGAAAGCACACAAAATTATATTTGAAACTGCAAACATTTTACATTTTTACTAGTTCTTGCTGCAGAGATAAAAAGTCTTTAAAATTTCTGGATAAAATAGTCTTTGTAACCAAAAGGCAGTCCATTGTTACTAGGTCCCTTTTTTTTCTACCTCCAACTGCAAGCAACTGTCATTTCCTTCAAGGCAAGGGGGTTTCCCTTCTTAATTGAAGGTTGTGTTGCCCCTTACACTTGACAGGTTAGTTTCCCAGGACTTCCATTGTCCCAGCCTGGAGCACAGATGAATGTCTGATGAGCGTGTGTACTTTCTTTGTCCTAGCCCATTCAAAGTTTTTAAAGCTGGCAATTTTCACCTACCTGTCCTGGATTTATGGTGTGTCACCCTTCCTTGGGAAAGTTTCATGGCTGGCAACCGGAATGACTTGTTTTTCTGAGAGCTTGCAAATCTAGCCCATGGGCCTCATTCTGAGTTGGGCGGTAAGGGTTAACGGTCACCTGTAAGGAGACCGGTGCCTTTAAACCCTTACCGCCCAATTCCGAGGTCCCTTAGCGGGAACCGTAAAGGACGGGTGGTCTGACCACACATCCTTTGCGGGTCTCGCTAAGGGACCAGGGTGCTAATAATGGGCCCGCTATTTGCGGGCCCTCAATTAGTGCCTTCCCCAATCCCATTGAGCCCTATGGGGGCTCACCATTCCCCATTCCCATTCAGCCCTATGGGGGCTCAATGGGAATGGGGAATGGTGTACTGAATGGGCACTTATCAGGTCCTCCAAGGTCGGAATGACAGGTAAGTCCTCATTCAACCACACCGGACCCGGACCCGGGATGGAGGCAGCCATGGCACTAAAAGCATCATGGCTACCTCCAAACTCGGAATGAGGCCTCATGTGTTTTAAAATCTTTAATTTCTTATTTTGTGTCCTGAATTAAACAAACCTGTGAATGAAGGTAGCCTATGTGCGTATTATCACCACTAACATAATCCCTTTACATTGTTAAGTAAGCAGGCTTTCCTTCACAATTTATTTTTAAACAGGCCCATTTTTTCTTCAGTCAGCAAAGCTCATGTTTCCACATGTGTAAAAACCTGCTAGCATTTCTTTCTTTAAATTCGGTTTTGCAGCTCCCTCAGCTGCCCACTCTGTTTTTGCAGCTGTAGTCATTTCCTTGAATGCAGGAGTTTTATCTAAAGTATAGATTAATTTACACTTGGCCTAGCTCATTGAGTTAAAGTCTCTTTGAACTGCTGAGCCTGGATACATTTTGGCGAGAAATAAACGTGTGTTCCCGTGCGACTGATAGTGAAGTTGCTTATGGATTTCTCTCAGAGCTGGTTTGACTGGGCCTCTCACTCAGGAATTATGCCTAGTTTTGGTGAAGCACAGTGAAATATCCTGGGCATGACCGGCCCTTTTTATTCACAGTGATGTCAGAATGCTAGGTTAGGTTTAAAAATGCTACACAATAGACCACCTTGGGCTTGTTAGATGTTTTAAAGAGTTGAAGTGATTGCGTTATATGCCGTGTCCCATGGGTGTTACAGATGGTTTTTAAAAATGTGCAACGTGTCACCTGCTAAGACTCACAAAAAAACAGGAAGTGGTTAAAGGTTTCTCTGTCGAGCCCACAAATTGGACACATTTCATTTCCATTCAAGAACCACTTTTTTGGTGGAGACACCAGCTGCAATTGATTCAATCTAAATTTAATATACAGAGTACGGTGCAATGGGGGTCCAACATAGTCCAAATATTTCTCATAACCCTTAAACAACTTACTAGACAGGTAGAAAGTGCCCATGGCGAGCTTTGTGCAATCATTAATCATCGCACTATTAATTAAGTTCTGCGCCCTCAATTTAGCCTTGGCAATGATACGTTGGGATGCCCCTTGGGGGTTAAGCCTAACTCTCCCAACTCAAGCTTCACCAGTGAACGTTTTACATCCTGGGGCCATGGCAATGATCTAGCGCACTCCATCGCCATGAGGTGTGCAGTGGCTTCCTGGTATACTTGTAACTCAGGGACAGTCCACAATCTCAGCCAATGTTGTACAGGTTTAAGGATAATCTCACTCTCAAACTGCCTAAGGCCCAATTCTAGATAGAGGGGTACACCCGGGCAGGATTTGGGCAGGCCTAACAGCGTTGTGTTTGTTGGCAGTGCAATGTGAATTTCTACCAGTGAAAAGTACTTTGCACCTTGCAAAATATTCCATGAATCAAGATCTTAGAAATGTTACTCTTTTGGTCTACATCTTATTTTTTCATTGCATTATATGTTGTTTTCAATGGCCCTCATTAGGACCTTGGCGGAGGACCATGGTGCAATTTGCACCATGGTCCATGGCGCAAAGCTGCCAACTCCGCCAAGGTGCTTGGCGGACTTACCGCCCCATGCCGACCTTGGCGGGGCGGTAAGTCCCCAATCCCCATTTTACCCTTCCCCATTCCCATTCTTGCCCCATAGGGTATAATGGGAGTGGGGAAGGCGTTAATTACGCCACCGTAAATTACAGTGGCGTAGTTAACATCAAGATCCCATAGCGCCATGGATTTCTCTGCCTGCAAAAAGCAGGTGTAAAAATCATCCATGGCGCTACGGGAACTCGTAGTCTGGCGGAGAGGTACGCCATGCACTACGCCGGCGTAAAACCCTCTCCGCCAGGGTCCTAATGAGGGCCAATGTGTTGGCTGCAATGACTGTAACGGTTCTAATGTCATCATGTGTTTAACCTCAATGTGCATAGTTGTCATTTGTACTTTCTTGTCCCTATTTTACCTTGTACAATACTCCGAGGGATCTCTGACAGGCCGATTCATGGAATAATTAGCGCGGCGCAAGTGGCCAAAAAAGTGCGATTCGCAGTGGAATAGCGAAAATCGCAGTGCAAGTCCGAAAATCGCACGAAAAGCAGCGCACATCCATTCATGGAAGGCCGTGCGCGAGAAAACCATCGGATGTGCGCTAAAAAAGTGTGCGGCGCACGTTGGCACACAGGCCATCTAACGGCGTGCGCCAGGTCACAGCGAAGATCGCACAGGCCACAGCGAAAATCGCACATAGCGCGGCGCACACAACAAAAGTAGGCGGACCACGGGGCGTAACACTCGGAATGGGGAACAACGTGCCAAAATGTGGGCGTCACGGGGGAAGTACAGGGTGCAAGTGCGCGGAACGCCCACACGCTCGCCTACAACACGTATTCATGGAATCAAATAGGGCAAAAAAGCGCACGGTCAAACCAGCGCACAGGCACAAACACGACCGCCACAAGAAAGCAGGCAGTAGCGTCTCAGCGCCTGTAATAAATGTGCGCCAAAAGGTGCGCCAACAAATAGCACCTATAAACAGCCATGATGAATGTCCTATACTGTGGCCCTCCAGGACAAATGACGTGCAAAGGGGTACCCACAAACACGGACACCTGCTGACTGAAAAATAACGTGTGCGTGTATTCCGAGGTGCGCGGGAACTTTCACACGCGATTTGGCTGGGTATGTGGATCTCAGGGGTGCGCGGGTAGTCCCACACGCGATTTGGCTGGGTACGTGGATCTCAGGGGTGCGCGGGAAGTCCCACACGCGATTTGGCAGGGTATGTGGATTTCAGGGGTGCGCGGGAAGTTCCACAAGCGATTTGGCCGGGTACGTGCGTGGGAATTCACACACGTGACTTGGCTGGGTACGTGGATCTCAGGGGTGCGCGGGAAGTCTCACACGCGATTTGGCAGGGTACGTGGATTTCAGGGGTGCGCGGGAAGTTCCACACGCGATTTGGCCGGGTACGGACATGGGAATTCACACACGTGATTAGTCTGGGTACGTGGATCTCAGGGGTGCATGGGAAGTCTCACACGCGATTTGGCAGGGTATGTGGATTTCAGGGGTGCGCAGGAAGTTCCACACGCGATTTGGCCGGGTACGTGCGCGGGAATTTACACGTGCGATTTGACTGGGTACATGGATCTCAGGGGTGCGCGGGAAGTCTCACACGCGATTTGGCAGGGTACGTGCGCGGGAATTCACACACTCAACTTGGCTGGGTACGTGGATCTCAGGGGTGCGCGGGAAGTCCCACATGCGATTTGGCAGGGTACATGGATTTCAGGGGTGCGCGGGAAGTTACACACGTGATTTGGCCGGGTACGTGCGCGGGAATTTACACACGCGATTTGGCTGGGTACGTGGATCACAGGGGTGCGCGGGAAGTCTCACATGCGATTTGGCTGGGTACGTGTATTTCAGGGGTACGCAGGAAATTCTACACGCGATTTGGCTGTGTGCTCCCAGGTATTCCCTGTACACCCTCCACGGCCCCTGCAGGCAGCCGACAGCACAGGGGACTACCCTGCACACCTGCTCATGTCACCCAGCACCCCCACCCCCCAGCAGTGCAGGGGCATCCTCCACCAGGCCCACACTCATGGCCCCTATCACCCGCATCCCCCAGCAGTGCAGGGGCAGCCTCCAACAGGCCCCCACCCATGTCTACCACCACCCCACCCCCCAGCCACCATGGGCATCCCCCACCAGGCCCCCACTCATGTCTCCCAACCACCCCCACCCCCCAGCCACCATGGGCAGCCCCCACCAGGCCCCCACTCATGTCTCCCACCCACCCCCACCCCCCAGCCACCATGGGCAACCCCCACCAGGCCCCCACTCATGTCTCCCACCACCCCCACCCCCCCAGCAGTGCAGGGCCAGCACCACCAGGCCCCCACTCATGTCCACCTCATGTCTCCCACCACCTCCACCCCCCCCCGAGCCACCATGGGCATCCCCCACCAGGCCCCCACTCACGTCTCCCACCACCCCCACCGCCCAGCCACCATGGGCATCCCCCACCAGGCGCCCACTCATGTCTCCCACCACCCCCACCCCCAAGCCACCATGGGCATCCCCCACCAGGCCCCCACTCATGTCTCCCACCACCCCCACCCCCCAGCAGTGCAGGGGCAGCCTCCACCAGGCCCCCACCCATGTCTCCACCCACCCCCACCCCCCAGCCACCATGGGCATCCCCCACCAGGCCACCACTCATGTCTCCCACCACCCCCACCCCCAGCAGTGCAGGGGCAGCCTCCACCAGGCCCCCACTCATGTCCCCCTGCACCTCCACCCCCCAGCATCCAGGGGCACCCTCCACCAGGCCGCCACTCATGTCTCCCACCACCCCCACCCCCACAGCAGTGTGGGGCACCCTCCACCATGCCCCCACTCATGTCTCCCACCACCCCCACCCCACAGCCACCATGGGCATTCCCCACCAGGCCCCCACTCATGTCTCCCACAACCCCCACCCCCCAGCAGTGCAGGGGCAGCACCACCAGGCCCCCACTCATGTCCAACTCATGTCCCCCTGCACCCCCACCCCCCAGCATCCAGGGGCACCCTCCACCAGGCCCCCACTCATGTCTCCCACCACCCCCACCCCTCCAGCAGTGTGGGGCACCCTCCACCAGGCCCCCACTCATGTCTCCCACCACCCCCACCCCCCAGCCACCATGGGCATCCCCCACCAGGCCCCCACTCATGTCTCCCACCACCCCTACCCCCCAGCCACCATGGGCAGCCCCCACCAGGCCCCCACCCATGTCTCCCACCTCCCCCACCCCCCAGCCACCGTGGGCATCCCCCACCAGGCCCCCACTCATGTCCCCCTTTACCCCCTCCCCCCAGCATCCAGGGGCACCCTCCACCAGGCCCCCACTCATGTCTACCACCACCCCCACCCCCCAGCCACCATGGGCATCCCCCACCAGGCCCCCACTCATGTCCCCCTGCACCCGCACCCCCCAGCATTCAGGCGCACCCTCCACCAGGCCCCCACTCATGTCTCCCACCACCCCCAGCCACCATGGGCATCCCCCACCAGGCCCCCACTCATGTCTCCCACCACCCCCACCCCCCAGCAGTGCAGGGGCAGCCTCCACTAGGCCCCCACCCATGTCTACCACCACCCCCACCCCCCAGCCACCATGGGCATCCCCCACCAGGCCCCCACTCATGTCCCCCTGCACCCCCACCCCCCAGCATTCAGAGGCACCCTCCACCAGGCCCCCACTCATGGCCCCTATCACCCCCACCCCCATCAGTGCAGGGGCAGCCACCACCAGGCCCCCACTCATGTCTCCCACCACCCCCACCCTCCAGCCACCATGAGCATCCCCCACCAGGCCCCCACTCATGTCTCCCACCCACCCCCACACCCCAGCCACCATGGGCAGCCCCCACCAGGCCCCCACTCATGTCTCCCACCACCCCCACCCCCCAGCCACCATGGGCATCCCCCACCTAGCCCCCACTCATGTCCCCCTGCACACCCACCCCCCAGCATCCAGGGGCACCCTCCACCAGGCCCCCACTCATGGCCCCTATCACCCCCACCCCCCAGCAGTGCAGGGGCAGCCTCCACCAGGCCCCCACCCATGTCTACCACCACCCCCACCCCTAGCCACCATGGGCAGCCCCACCAGGCCCCCACTCATGTCTCCCACCACCCCCACCCCCCAGCCACCATGGGCATCCCCCACCTGGCCCCCACTCATGTCCCCCTGCACCCCCACCCCCCAGCATCCAGGGGCACCCTCCACCAGGCCCCCACTCATGGCCCCTATCACCCCCACCCCCCAGCAGTGCAGGGGCAGCCTCCACCAGGCCCCCACCCATGTCTACCACCACCCCCACCCCTAGCCACCATGGGCATCCCCCACCAGGCCCCCACTCATGTCCCCCTGCACCCAGGTCCTCATAATCCCCAATCATGTGCGTTATGGTCAGCCTCCACAGCCAAAAGGCCCTACCAAGTAACCCATTCACCCAAATGGAAATGGAAATTACATGTTACACCCCAATGTTCATAAAGCAAATGAACCCATGTCCGTCACACACAATGGTTGCAATTGAATGGGAAAACACCCACCATGACATGCATGAAACCAATGAGATGATACCACACAGTGAAGTATGAAAACAAAATTGTATTAAAAAAAATTGAATGCAAATGAAATGAAACAAACTACAATGGCAATGAAAAAAAGATAAACTGCATGTCCGTACAAAAAAATCAAAACTACAAATCCAAATCCAAAAAAATGTTGTTCAAAGTCACATTAAAAATAAATTCAATCCGAGAGAGAAAAATAAATGCAAATACCATTGCTCCATGGAGAATAAATTAAAAATAAAAAAATAAAACAATCCAATGAAGAACTATGTACAAAACATCCAAGGGTCCATGAGCACAACTGAACAAAGGAAACCTACAAAAAACCCTAACTAAAATCCAACTATATACAAAAAGTGGAGCAGTGTCCGTCGACTCCAAATCATAAGAAGAAACAAAGGAAACCTAAAACTAAAGAACTATATACAAAGGCGGCGGGCAAGTCCAGCGGCTCACTCCGTGGTGTTCCGGGCCAGGGCATCATCAAACTCCTCGTCTATGTCCCAGAGGCGGTCCTGTTCCTTGGCCCCGAGGGTCCGCAGGGACGACGCCATCTGCTCCTCCAACCCCCTGCGGATTGCCTCGAGGCACTCGGCCCGCCTCAGGGCCCTCCGCATGGAGTTCTCCGCCCTGACCATCGTGAGCTGCGCCTCTTCGGTCCCCCGCCGCTCCGCACCTATCTGCTGGCCCAACCGCAGCCACACGGAAGACACTTCCTGTCCTGGGTCCTCCTGCCCTCCGGCCGATGCCTGCCCCTCCGATGTTGATGGCCCCGAGCCATGATGCCTCCTACGTTGACTCTGCTGCTGCCTCCGACGCAACTGCCTCTGCCAGCACGACGGCATCCAGGCTGATGGAATCCACCGACGCCGTTGTGCACGTGCCCTGCCTGATGATGCCGGCACATCCTCCATCTGCTGGGGTACAGTTGCTGTGGTGTCCACCCCTGCTGGACCTCCGACTCCCGACTGTGGCAGGGATGGGATCCCCACCGAGCTGGCTGCATTGGTTAGGGCAGGTCCACAGGGGGCCCTGGTGGCATCTGGGCGGGAAGACAGCAAGGAGAACGACCGGCGTATAGCCTCCACAGAGGAGGAGAGGGCCGCCAGATTGGCCGACACATGCAGGAAACCCCCGAACATGGAAGACCCAATTGGGCCACGTCGGCACGGTGCTATTCGTGATGATGTGCGTGCTCCTCCCGGGAAGCACGCACGTCATCACGAATTGCACCCGTGCGCATCGCGACCCCAATTAGGACCTTCTCCATACGGACACGGGTCCCCTCGTCCGCAGGTGGAGGGGAGTCAGGTGACATGGACATCCCCTCTACCTGCGGACGGGCCTGGGACAGGGCATCCCTGCTGGTGCATGGTGGTGCACTCACTGGGTCAGGGACAGCGACATGCACAGGCCCCTCCACGGTGACCTGTGCTGCCTCCTGCCCCTGCCCCTGGACTGCACCACTTGCACCAGCAGGGATGCCCCCACCAGGCCCCATGTGTGCCTCAGTGGCGGCCTCCTCCTCCTCTGTGGAAACAACTAACCTGGATGGCTCCTCACCGTCTTCCGCCGTAGCAGGCCCCTGTGGGGGCCCACCCAACCCTTCCGCTGCAGCCGTGGGGGCATCCCCGCCGCCTTGCTCCACAGCGCCATCTCCGCCCTCTTCTTCACTAGCCGCTGCGTAGAGGGAGACATAGAACACAAGCATCAGGGTACTGTTCAATGGTCCCCTAGACAGGAAGCAATAGCAGATGAGTACCACTGTCAAAGTACACTTCCATCATTTCCCTCCACAACACATGGGTCAGTCCAGGCAAAACACACACAGTAACAGGCATGGTGCATGCCATGGACATTTCCATACATGTCCAATGGACTCTTGAAACATACAATGATATGGAACTCACATGCATCATGGGTTATGCCTATCACATGCACACACTTCACCTCAGTCACATCCATCTGGCCTCATACACCCCAAACACAGCGGATACAAGGGTAACTAGGCTGCATCAGTGAATCTGTGCATTGTCACACACATGTGTCATGCATCCATGGCATTCACAAGTCACAGACCCGCAGGTCAGGCACACAGACATGGCTACCATATATGTACCCGGCATCAGCACACATCCCTCACCCCCACCCATGTCCAGGAACAGAGACTGGCATGCTCTCATGTGTAAAATCTGCATAGGGCTCCCCATTTCGCATTTAAACACATGCAACAACCATGTGGTTCACACATCACTGTTCGCACATGCATTACCATGATGTCCCTGCACACATACATGCATACATGGCCTATGTCACACATACAGGCAAGTATCAGACAACCAGCACACCGCAACATGCCCTGTCTCACACAGCAATGCTTGGACACTTACCGCTCAACTCCAGACGGGTCTCCCTCTCAAGGATCTGGGCGTGGAGCGCTGGGCGTACACGTTCCAGGACCCTCATCTGGATGGAACTCATGCGGCCCCGGCCCCCCTCCACGAGGCGCCGGGCCTTCACGAGGGTCCTGGTTCTCAGGTCCTCTCAGCGCTTCTTGATCTTCTGGACGTCGCGGCTTGCCACCCCCTCCACGTTGATAGCAACCACACAGACGGCCCAGATCCTCTCCCGTCCTTCCTTGCTGACGCAGGACGATCCAAAGAGGGCATCATACTGCCCCAGGACATGCTCCACCAAGACACCAACTTTGGTGGCAGTGAAGCTGGTGCCCCTCTGCCCCTCTGGCCTGGGGTTGCCACTGGTGCCAGATGTGGAAGTGCCCGACATGGCAACCCCAGAGGCAGGAGTGGGTGGGCAACTCGGTCCTGGGGCTGGGCTGTGGAGCGATGTAATCCCAGTCGGGAGTCTTCTGTTTCAGCAGGGGTGGACACAGCAACTGGACCCCTGCAGATGGCTGATGTGCAGGCACCAAATGGCAGGGCACGGTGGCAGCAGGCAGGCAGGCAGGCAGCAGCAGCAGATGGCACGTGGGAGGCTGCTCGGGGCACTGGGGGGCAGTAATTCGGCCTTCTGGGCAGGAGCGTGGTCTTCCGTGTGTTTTGGCGTGGCCAGCTTGATACGGAGTGATTTGGCACGTGAAAATCCTGCATGTCAGCGTGAAATTCGAGGAAAGGCCCTTAGCGCATAAGCGCGTCAGCACGCATACGCGATTCTATTGGACCACAGGCCCTCAGCGCGTAAGCGCGTCTGTGACGTGACTCGCACGGGTGTTTCCCTCATAGCACGTGATGACGGAGCACACGTGGAAAGACTGCACGTCAGAGTGTCATCGCATGTAATTGGACAAAAGTGCGCGTACACGCGATTGGCCTATGTACGTGTATTTCAGGGGTGCGCGGGCACTTACACACGTGAGTACATCAGCGCACATGTATACCGGGGTGCGCGGGAATTTCCACACGCTATTGGCCTGGGTACTGGATTTCAGGGCTGCGCGGGAAGTTTTACACGCTCGCCTACAACAAGCGCAAAGAAACACGTACGCCAGTAGGAAGCAGGCATATGTTGACCCGCGACGCATAAATTTGCGCGCAAATAAAATTACAAGCTCAGACGCCAGGATGAATATACCGTTCCTAGCAGCAGTGGCCGTGGGCTACCAAAGGAGGAGGATAGTCAGGGCCAGAATATTCACACCCAGAACCAGCCTTTTCGGGATGCCTGATGACCAGGTGTATGGGAGGTACAGGTTTCCACCACACATAATACTGGACCTGGTGAGTGAGTGGGAGGATGACCTCACATCACCCACCCTGTGCTCCCAAGCACTCAGCCCCCTGGAGAAGGTCCTCAATGTACTGCACTTCTTAGCCACTGGATCATTTCAGCGGACAAGTGCCATAGTGGGTGGGGTGTCACAGGCCACGCAGTCACGCTGCCTACACCAGGTCTTGAACATCATCACTGCACGCCTATCAGTCCGCAGGCACATATACCTGCCCAGAACACCTGCAGAAAGGCATGCTGCCGCCCTGGATTTTTACGGTGTGGCACGATTCCCCAAAGTGCTAGGTGCCATCGACTGCACCCATGTGGCTCTACGTCCCCCCAGGGCATCTGAGCACATCTATAGGAACCGCAAGCAATGGCATTCCATCAACGTGCAGGTAGTATGTAATGCCAAGGGAATCATCACCTCAGTATATGCCAACTATCCCGGGTCCACCCACGACAGCTTCATTTACTGAATGTCCACCCTAAGCCGGGACCTAGAAGCTGGGCGGCATGGTGATACATGGCTGCTTGGTGAGTATGAATGCCACTGCACATGCATGCATGTCAGATACTGAGCAAGGTCACAACCCCACCAATGATACCAATCACCACCTCCACAGGGGACAGTGCCTACCCTCTCACCCCCAACATGATGACGCCAATTCGGAACCCCAACACGCCACCCAAGGTAAGATATAACACAGCCCACATTGCAACCCGGGGCATAGTGGAGCGCACATTCGGAGTGCTTAAGTCACGCTTTCGCTCCCTTGACCATTCTGGCGGGCAGCTGTTATACGCTCCCCCAGTAGTGTGCAGGATCATAGTGGCAGCATGGGTCCTGCACAACGTTGCAACACGCCGGGGCCTGGCCGTGGACATGGTGGTGGCCCCACATCCCCAACCACATGCACGGCTGCTGCGCATGGGAGGGGAAAGGGCACGGGGGGAGGCAGCCCGTACACAGCTACTGGCTAATTACTTCGCATAGAAATCACACCCCTGTGGAGTGCACACTGCCCTGGCACATACCATCTGACAATCAATGATGACTCAACCTGACACTGATCCTGAATGTCTGGAGAATCAACCGTCCAAACCATATCAGCCTGAGATTGTTCACCTAGAAGTGTTACAATGTGTGCATCCCTACCTACACAGACACCACCAATGCAGTTTCGTGAAAAAACACATTCATGCAGCTAAAATGAATACCCACTTGCAAAATGCAACATGAGGACAGTGCCATGTCACCCAACCCATCCCCAGCACCGCCACACGACACACTGCCATGTCATGCTATGTGCAGGTAAACAAAGTAATCCCCACAACATGACACAAGTGTCACAATGTACAGTGTCCCTAATTGAAACTCGCGACACCTGAAATGCTCACAGTAATGCAGGACCAACAACACACTTGAGCAGGTATTTAGCAATAACACTAATCAGCCACTGACCCTCTAAACTACCATTAACATGACATTACGAATGTAAGGAATTAGTAGTCTCGCCACCTTGAAATGCCTGCACTCTCACCACTTCCAACTGTACAGTGTTGCTGCCATGTAGAGTTGTAGGTGCACTGCTGCCAACATGGACCCCATCTCCAAAGTACAGGGCCTTGTGTAGACATGAGGAAAGGACCTGCAAAATAGGAGGTAGACACGGATGATGAGTTACACATCAATGCAACATGCAGTGTACAACACAACAGCAATATGCACTAGGAATGTATACACAGTATTGACTAGACTACCCACACATGTAGTGGGAGTCCAATGTCACCATGGACGTCAATGTCACTTGGGCACACCCTTTGCAAGCCCATGGAAACGGGAAGCAGGAGGGGTGTGTGTGACAAAAACCCAAGCATCTGAACCAAATACATAACAAGCCTACATGTGCCCACCCACAATGCAGCGTATGCCCACAGGAGCCACAGAAGGCAACACATTGTCCCAAAAAAAATGTAAAGAAAAAAAAATAAAATAAAAAAAAATAAAAATCAAAAATGGCCATTAATGGGCCCGGGGGGGGTTGGGGAGGCCACCCAGGAGGTCCGAGGACAAGGTGCACACCAAACCCACCTGTGTGTATCTTGCGAAAAAAAAACACCTCCATGGGCTCATGGCCCACACGGCTACCCTATTTGGGAGTATCACTGCTGTCGCTATTATCACCCTGTGCAGCTGCATCCAGAGGTGGTTGCACTATGGGAGGCAGCCCACGCAAGGCCCTAGTCTGTTCCTCCATGGCTGCAAGCATGCGGGTGTGGTAGGTCTCGTTCTGGAGGATGAGTGTGCGGAGGTCCCCATGCAACAACTCACGGGATGCCCGGACCTCTGCCCTAGTTGCCTGCATCTCAGCTGAGAGCGTACGGGTGAGACGCTCCAGCTGCTGTTCTGTCCTTCCGTTTGTTGAAGCCTCAAGCTCAACAAGAGTCGTCCTGAGGTGAAGGAGCTCCAACCTCAGGGCTTCCCTGTGGCCCTGGGACTCTATGGAGATGGCTTCCTGCAGAGTCGCCAGTGCCGCCCGCCTGTCACTGTTGGACGCCAACATGTCCTCCCTGTGTGACTGGCAGATGGAGTCGGTTGCCTGCTGTAGTCGCTCCATCAGCCTTTCGGGGGGACAATGGAAGTGGCCACCCTATCCATGGCCTGAGCCATCATCTCTGATGATGCTGCCTGTTGGGTTGGCATACCGTAAATGGATTGCTCCCATGCGGTATTGTCAGGTGGCGTACGGCCACCACATCGGCGGGCACCACACCTGTCTGGGGCAAGGCGAACTGCGCCTGGCTGTGCCGGCACTGCCTGAGGCTGCAGGACTGCATTCCTCCTCTGATCTGCTGGCCCAGGAACAGGATCAGATGTCGCGGAGTGTGACCCTACATCCGTAACCACCAAAGGCGTAGCTGCCAACACTGACATCCCCATTGAGGGTTCTGACCCTGGTGCAGGTGGGTGGGACAGAACAGAATCCCTCCCAGGAACATTCACCTGCGACGGCACGTAGGTCTCATAATCCGAATCAACACCTGAGTACAGCTCGGGGGAGGTGCAGCCAGAGACACCCTTTGAGAGCACGACCTGCAGCACTTGTGGGTTCTCACCCACCACCACACCACGTCCCTCACTGGTGGTCGGTCGGCCCTCGGACCCCTCCTGGGTCTACACCATCTCCACAACCCCAGCAGTATCAGGTGCGTCTTCCCCTGCAAAGACATAAAATCAAACAAATGGAAACAGGCATTAGCACCATGGCACACAATGAGGGCTGAGAAGCAACAGAACCAGTACTTGATTGACACATGTCCCACATGACTAAAACCCTCCCATGCATGCACCCTCACTGCGTATGAAGGGCAGGCAAATGGCACACACTGATGACACCAAGATGGAAGATGAACACATTTTCTGCATGCTGCCTGGCAGTGGCATCACACATCGGCCTGTGATTGCCAGGTGAAATACACATGCCATCACACAGATGGCATGTACCATTGCTATTGAGTGAAGATGGAGAGGAGGGCAGCACTTATTCATTCAGTCCAGTTCCCGCATGTAATAGCTTTTCTAATTCAAACAGGTCTGATTTTTCACGTGGAGCTGCCAGTCCAAAATGGTCCGATTGCACAGGGACATGTGTGAACAAATGATATCCAGGTAACAAAGTCACTCCACTTTACCATAGCCATGTCAGACATGTGACTAGAGGACTGAGAAATGCCTAGTAAAAGTGGTGGAATGCAAACAATCTGCCTGAATGAACAGAGAAAAATAAGCAACAATGTTGTGGCAAGGTGACACTTCAAGGGCAACTGGCGTGCTGTTGGGCTAGATGTCTACTGTTGGCAGAAGGGATACTGCTATGGCCAAATGCTGCTGCGCAGAATGTATTGCATGAAGCACATGGGAGACCCAAACGACTCAGGCGCACACACCCTCACCTGGCACACAAACAGAAGCCCTCTCACACACACCATGCACACGGATGACACACACATGCATGTGCACTCACCGGACAATGCCTCATAATCAGGCAGATCTCCCACGCCTTGGATCTGTTCCTCCGTGACGTAGGTCCCAGCGACTGACTCATGTGGAGTGAGTTCCATGTCTTCTACTGGAGACCCACCTCCAGTCACTAGAGTTGCGGCATGACTTGAGGCCAGCTTATTCTTTGCCCTGCGCTTTAGGTCATTCCAGCGCTTATAGCAATCATTGGCTGTGCGCCTCACGATTCCAAGGGCACTTACGATGTCCGCAACGGTCTGCCAGTGTGCCTGGCATTGTGCAGGTGTGGTCTTGGATCCTGCAACAATGACCATCTCGTTATCATGTGCGGACACATACTCGACAAGTGCATTCAGTTCGGCATCCGTGAAGCTGGGCTTCCTCGACGGGCCAGACTGGGTAGCCGTGTCTGGGGCATCAGCCTGTGCCGGACGAACACTCTTCCTCTTGGAAGGTGGTGGTGATCCTGAGTGTCCTGCGCCGCTCTGGACACTAGGGGCAGGAGCCCTGGTGGACTCTGTATCAGGAGTGTGGGATTGCACACTCAGCATGGGAGCTGGTGCAGGCATTGGCTCAAGTGTAATGGTGTCAGGGGGAATGTCAGCAGGATGGACTAGGACCGACACTGTCCTGGCTGGGTGTGTGAGAGCTGGGGTGGATGGAGCCGCAGCTGCCCCTGCAGCCTCTCCACCCTGCCTACTTGGGGCAGCAGATGACCTTGCTGCCCCTGATCCACGTGGCCTGATGACATCAACGTGCACCAGCGCACGTGTCATAGGCCTGCTGACCTGGAAGTCAGCCATGGAGTCAGCCAGGTCTGGTGCCACAATGGGCTGGTCCAACAAGGGCTGAGCATGGATGGTGTCAGCCACATCAGCCTCAACCGGGGGGGGGCGGGATTATAGGTGCCCTTGACTGGTCCTCCACACATGGGGGGACAGGGTCAACTTGCAAGTAATGACCACGTCCCCTCCCGGATCCACCACGGCCACCACTTGTGGCTCGTCCACCTTTGCCACCCTTACGGAATCCTCGCCTCCCAACCATGGCACTGATGTTAATGTGCGTATGGGAGTGGCTGTAAACTATTGTCCGGGCAATTGGGGGTCAAAGGGGTTGGGTACCAGATGGTAATTGTACCCTAGTGCTCTAGCAAGGCTGAATGTGACCCCTGGGGAAAGATGACGGGTCACGCAACGCACAGGAAGCCCAAAAAAGGGAGATGACGTGCACGCAACCCCTCCTAGACCACGTGTGCGGAAAAAAAACCTGCACTATGCTGTGGCACCCAGTAACACAAGAATGAACATATGCGTGTCACACGCAGCCTAAAATGACCTCTGAAGGGGTAGGCTACACACGGGGCAAGCACAGATGTTAGATACGTGCGTGACTCACCGTCTGCCAGGAAAAAGAGCGTGAAAAAGAAGCACGTTTGGTTGGCAACACCCCCGCCAAAAGAAGATTTGTACGCTGTCTGAGGAGACAGGACAACAGTAGAGGGGAACACTGTTTGAGGGAACAGGCCCAGGAAAACCAGAAAAAGAGAAAAAAGAGAAAAAGCTGTCAGAGGTAACAGGGAGCACGAACTTGAAACGCTGTGAAGTAAATCGCGTGTGAAACGACAAGAAGTACAGAATTCACCCAAAAGCACGTACAAGGAAATGGTGTTCTACACGTACCTTTTATGCAGGCCCACACGTCCAGCGTCACTTCCACGTGTACGCGCTAGGGCCATTTCCACCAATTACAGCTTTGTCACTTCCGCGTGTACCCCCTGTATCCACCAATTACACGCTTTGTCACTTCCGCTGGTATGCGCTATTTCCACCAATTACACGCTTTGTCACTTCCTCGGGTACTCGCTGTTTCCACCAATTACACGCTTTGTCACTTCCGCGGGTACGCGCTGTTTCCACCAATTACACGCTTTGTCACTTCCGTGTGTACGCGCTTTTTCCACCATTTACACGCTTTGTCACTTCCGCGTGTACGCGCTATTTCCACCAATTACACGCTTTGACACTGGGACGTGTCTTTCATTTTTTTAACACGCAACATTTCAAACGTGTGCCATATTCAACGTGCATGTGACTTCATAGACCCGCATACGCTGGTGGCCTTTGGGCCAATGAATGTACAGACGTGTGCTGACGCTCTTACGCGCTAAGGGCCTTTCCTCGAATTACACGCAGACGTGAAGGATTTTCACGTGCAAAATCACTCCGTATCAAGCTGGCCACGCGTTCACACACGGAAGACCATGCTCCTGCCCAGAAGGCCGAATTACTGCCCCCCAGAGCCCTGAGCACGCTCCCTCCTGCCATCTGCTGCTGCCTGACTGCCTGCTGCCCACGTGCCCTGCCATTTGCTGCCTGCACATCAGCCAGGGGTGCTGTTGCTGTGACCACCCCTGCTGGAACCGGAGACTCCCGACTGCTTTTCCATCGCCCCACAGCCCAGCCCCAGGACCCTCTGGGGTTGCCATGTCGGGCACTGCAACATCTGGCACCAGTGGCAACCCTCGGCCAAGGAGGCAGAGGGGCACCAGCTTCACTGCCACCGAAGTTGGTGTCCTGGTGGAGCATGTCCTGGGGCATTGTGAAGCCCTCTTCGGAAGGTTGCGCGCCGACAAGGAAGGACGGACTCGGATCTGGATGGACATCGTGACTGCCATCAACGCGGAGGAGGTGGCAGTCCGCGACTACGAACGTGTCAGGAAGCGCTGGGAGGACTTCAGGTCCAGGACCCTCAACAAGGCCCGGCGCCTCCTGAGGGCAGCGGATGCTAAGGGGCGCCGGGCCCACTTGTCGGAAGAACAGATGAGGGTCCTGGAAAGCATATCCCCAGCGCTCCACGTCCAGGTCCTTGAGAGGCAGACCCGTCTGGAGTCGAGCGGTAAGTGTACATGCATACTGATTGTAAGCTGTGCGTGTGGTGTGCCAGGAGTGTGCAGGTTGAACATGTATTTTTATGTGGGCAAGTAGGGGGGGGTCTACAGGGCCGTGAGGGTGACACATGCGAGGGGTCTCATGTGTGACACATGGATGGTGCTTGTGTGTGTGGGCTTGCATGGCACAGGATGTGGAGGAATGATTGTCAGGTATGACATGGATGTCGATCGGAACACTGCCACAGTTGGCGGAGGTGTACACATGCATGCAGGTTTGGTGGTGTGTGTGCATGTGTAGTGTACTCCCTATGTTGCTTGTGATGTGTGAATGACCTTTGGCTGCTCATGCTGTTGTATGTGTATGGATGGTGCTGGCTGTTGCAATATGCCTGTGGTATGGCTCATGTGTGCAAGTTGAAATGACATGTGTGTTGGAGATTGTGATGCCATGTCTGAGGTTTACCAATGCCACTCATGTATGACTGTCATGTGTGTATGAGTCCATTGGACAGTGCCCTGATGCCTGTGTTTTCTTTCTCCCTGTCTGCAGCGTCAACTGATGAAGAGGGCGGAGAAGGTGCTGTGGAGCACAGCGGCAGGGGTTGCACCACCAGCCGGAGACGCAAGGCCCGGATCCCCTCCCAGGTTCTGATCTCGTCGGGGAGTGAGGAGTCCGGTGCCGTGTCCCAGGACGCAGCTGCCGAGGGGAGGTCCAAGAGGTGGAGGTTGGAGTTGGACTCCTCGGCAGCAGAAGGGGCAGCTGGGACCCCACAGGGACCAACGGAGGAAGATGGCACGGAGTCATCCAGGTTGGTGGGGGGTTTGGAGGAGGAGGAGGCCGTGCAAGTGACAGAGGCGGGGTCTGGAGGTGGGGATTCCACTGGTGCTAGTGGTGCAGTGCAGGATCTGGGACAGGAGGCAGCACAGGCCTCCGCGGAGGTGCCTGTGTGCAATCCTGTCCCTGCTCCTGTCACTGCATCATCTTGCACCAGCGGGAATGCCGACCTCCAGACCCGTTTTCAGGGAGGGGATTGGCTTACAACACCTGGCCTTCCTCTCCCTGCGGATGTGGCTATCCTGCACCAGGTTGAACCTGTCCAGGGTGGGGTGGCGTTGCGTCAACGGCCCATGCGAGCTGACCTGCAGTCTTTTCATGATGAGTCTGCACGTCTTCTTGCATGGCTCGTTGACTGCGTTGACCCACTGGGACATCTCACCAGGGCTGGATTCCTCCATTTCCTGGACCTTGTTCCGACCCCCTCCTCCACGGAACCCCCTATGCCCCAGTCGTCCTCCATGCCATCTTTCCACCCATGTGTCACCTGGGTGCCCTGTGGAGCTGCCTCCGACCGTGCGGCCAGGCTGGTGGACAACAGATCCCTGCCACAGTCGGGAGTCGGACGTCCAGTAGGGGTGGCCACATCAACGACTGCACGCCAACTGGAGGAGGATGTGCAGGCACCATCGGACAGGGCACATGGACAGCAGCAGCTGCAGCAGCAGGAGGCTGTAGGTGGGAGCCACAATAGCTCGGGGCCTTCAACATCGGAGGGGCAGGTTTTCGGCCGGAGGACAGGAGGACCCTGGATGGGAAGTGTCTTCCGTGTGGCAGCGGTTGGGCCAGCAGATAGGTGCAGAGAGGCGGCGGGCGGAAGAGGCGCGGCTCACGATGGTCAGGGCGGAGAACTCCATGCGGAGGGCCCTGAGGCGGGCCGAGTGCCTCAAGGCAATCCGCAGGGAGTTGGAGGTGAACATGTCGGCCTCCCTGCGGACCCTCGGGCCATGGAACAGGACCGCCTCCGGGACATAGACGAGGAGTTCGATGATGCCCTGACCCGGAACACCACTAAGTGAGCCGCTGGACTGGCCCGCCGCCATTGTATATAGTTATTTAGTGATAGGTTTCCTTTATAGTTTATTTTTATTTGGAGGCGACGGACACTGCTCCACCTTTTGTATATATTTCCATTTTAGATAGGTTTTTTGGTAGGTTTCATTTCTTCTGTTGGGATGATGGACCCTGAATACTTTGTACATAGTTGGACTTTGGATTTGGATATTTTTTTTACTATGGATATTTTTTTCCATGGAGCAATGGTTTTCATTTTCTTTTTTCCCTTCATTTCCTTTTTATGGACTTGAACTTTTGAAGACATTTTTTAGGATTATCATCTATTGATTTTAATTTGAAAAGGGACAGCCAGCTTGATTTTGTTATTTTTTTTAACTTGTGTATTTTGTTTCATTTTGATTGCCATTACTGTTGTTATTAATACATTATTTGGATTTTTTCATTCTTCAATGTGTGGTTTCATCTCATTGTTTTCATGCATGTCATGATATGGGTTTTCAGGTTCACTTGCAACCATTGTGTGTGTGTGAGACACATGTGTTGATTTACATTGTTTCCATTGGAGTAGTATCATGGGTGCATGTAATACTTGGTTGTGTCTTTGGGCTGTGGTGGCTGGCCATGAGGCCCATGCATGAGGATTGTCAGGGCCTGTGCGCCGGGGGACATGGGTGGGAGCCTGGTGGGGGATGCCCATGGTGGCTGGGGGGTGGGGGTGATAGGGGACAAGAGTGGGGGCCTGGTGGAGGCTGCCCCTGGTGGCTGGGGGGTGAGGGTGGTAAAGGACATGAGTTGGACATGAGTGGGGGCCTGGTGGAGGGTGCCCCACAGTGCTGGGGGGTAGGGTGGGTGGGAGACATGAGTGGGGGCCTGGTGGAGGCTGCCCCTGCACTGCTGGGGGGTGGGGGTGATAGGGGACATGAGTGGGGGCCGGTGGAGGCTGCCCCTGCACTGCTGGGGGGTGGGGGTGGTGGGAGACATGAGTGGGGGCCTGGTGGAGGCTGCCCCTGCACTGCTGGGGGGTGGGGGTGATAGGGGACATGAGTGGGGGCCTGGTGGAGGCTGCCCCTGGTGGCTGGGGGTGGGGGTGGTGGGAGACATGAGTTGGACATGAGTGGGGGCCTGGTGGAGGCTGCCCCTGCACTGCTGGGGGGTGGGGGTGATAGGGGACATGAGTGGGGGTCTGGTGGAGGCTGCCCCTGCACTACTGGGGGGTGGGGGTGATAGGGGACATGAGTGGGGGCCTGGTGGAGGGTGCCCCATGACTGCTGGGGGGTGGGGTGGGTGGGAGACATGAGTGGAGGCCTGGTGGAGGGTGCCCCTCAGTGCTGGGGGGTGGGGGGTGGGAGACATGAGTGGAGGCCTGGTGGAGGCTGCCCATGGTGGCTGGGGGGTGGCGGTGATAGGGGACATGAGTGGGGGCCTGGTGGAGGCTGCCCCTGCACTGCTGGGGGGTGGGGGTGGTGGTAGACATGAGTGGGGGCCTGGTGGAGGCTGCCCCTGCACTGCTGAGGGGTGGGGGTGATAGGGGACATGAGTGTGGGCCTGGTGGAGGCTGCCCCTGGTGGCTGGGGGGTGGGGGTGATAGGGGACATGAGTGGGGGCCTGGTGGTGGCTGCCCCTGCACTGCTGGGCAGTGGGGGTGGTGGGAGACATGAGTGGGGGCCTGGTGGAGGGTGCCCCACAGTGCTGGGGGGTGGGGTGGGTGGAAGACATGAGTAGGGGCCTGGTGGAGGCTGCCCCTGCACTGCTGGGGGGTGGGGGTGGTGGGAGACATGGGTGGGGGCCTGGTGGAGGCTGCCCCTGCACTGCTGGGGGGGTGGTGGTGGTAGACATGGGTGGGGGCCTGGTGGAGGCTGCCCATGGTGGCTGGGGGGTTGGGGTGGTGGGAGACATGAGTGGGGGCCTGGTGGAGGCTGCCCCTGCACTGCTGGGGGGTGGGGGTGGTGGGAGACATGAGTGGGGGCCTGGTGGAGGCTGCCCATGGTGGCTGGGGGTGGGGGTGATAGGGGACGTAAGTGGGGGCCTGGTGGAGGCTGCCCCTGCACTGCTGGGGGGTGGGGGTGGTGGTAGACATGGGTGGGGGCCTGGTGGAGGGTGCCCCACAGTGCTGGGGGGTGGGGTGGGTGGGAGACATGAGTGGGGGCCTGGTGGAGGGTGCCCCTGCACTGCTAGGGGTGGGGGTGGTGGGAGACATGAGTGGGGGCCTGGTGGAGGCTTCCCCTGCACTGCTGGGGGGTGGGGGTGATAGGGGACATGAGTGGGGGCCTGGTGGAGGCTGCCCCTGGTGGCTGGGGCGTGGGGGTGGTGGGAGACATGAGTTGGACATGAGTGGGGGCCTGGTGGAGGCTGCCCCTGGTGGCTGGGGGGTGAGGGTGATAGGGGACATGAGTGGGGGCCTGGTGGAGGCTGCCCCTGCACTGCCGGGGGGTGGGGGTGGTGGTAGACATGTGTGGGGGCCTGGTGGAGGCTGCCCCTGCACTGCTGGGGGGTGGTTGTGATAGGGGACATGAGTGGGGGCCTGGTGGAGGCTGCCCCTGGTGGCTGAGGGGTGGGGGTGGTGGTAGACATGAGTTGGACATGAGTGGGGGCCTGGTGGAGGCTGCCCCTGCACTGCTGGGGGGTGGGGGTGGTGGTAGACATGAGTGGGGGCCTGGTGGAGGCTGCCCCTGCACTACTGAGGGTGGGGTGGTGGGAGACATGAGTGGGGGCCTGGTGGAGGCTGCCCCTGCACTGCTGGGGGGTGGGGGTGATAGGGGACATGAGTGGAGGCCTGGTGGAGGCTGCCCCTGGTGGCTGGGGGTGGAGGTGATAGGGGACATGAGTGGGGGCCTGGTGGAGGGTGCCCCATGACTGCTGGGGGGTGGGGTGGGTGGGAGACATGAGTGGGGGCCTGGTGGAGGGTGCCCCTCAGTGCTTGGGGGGGAGGTGGGGGGCGTTAGACATGAGTGGGGGCCTGGTGGAGGGTGCCCCTCAGTGCTGGGGGGCGTGGGGGGTGGGAGACATGGCTGGGGGCCCGGTGGAGGCTGCCCATGGTGGCTGGGGGGTGGGGGTGATAGGGGACATGAGTGGGGGCCTGGTGGAGGCTGCCCCTGCACTGCTGGGGGGTGGGGTGGGTGGGAGACATGAGTGGGGGCCTGGTGGAGGGTGCCCCTCAGTGCTGGGGGGTGGGGGTGATAGGGCACATGAGTGGGGGCCTGGTGGAGGCTGCCCCTGGTGGCTGGGGGGTGGGGGTGATAGGGGACATGAGTGGGGGCCTGGTGGTGGCTGCCCCTGCACTGCTGGGCGATGGGGGTGGTGGGAGACATGAGTGGTGGCCTGGTGGAGGGTGCCCCACAGTGCTGGGGGGTGGGGTGGGTGGGAGACATGAGTGGTGGCCTGGTGGAGGCTGCCCCTGCACTGCTGGGGAGTGGGGGTGGTGGGAGACATGAGTGGGGGCCTGGTGGAGGCTGCCCCTGCACTGCTGGGGGGGTGGTGGTGGTAGACATGGGTGGGGGCCTGGTGGAGGCTGCCCATGGTGGCTGGGGGGTGGGGGTGGTGTGAGACATGAGTGGGGGCCTGGTGGAGGCTGCCCCTGGTGGCTGGGGGGTGGGGGTGGTGGGAGACATGAGTTGGACATGAGTGGGGGCCTGGTGGAGGCTGCCCCTGCACTGCTGGGGGGTGGGGGTGGTGGTAGACATGAGTGGGGGCCTGGTGGAGGCTGCCCCTGAACTGCTGGGGGGTGGGGGTGGTGGGAGACATGAGTGGGGGCCTGGTGGAGGCTGCCCCTGCACTGCTGGGGGGTGGGGGTGGTGGGAGACATGAGTGGGAGCCTGGTGGAGGCTGCCCCTGGTGGCTGGGGAGTGGGGTTGATAGGGGACATGAGTGGGGGCCTGGTGGTGGCTGCCCCTGCACTGCTGGGCGGTGGGGGTGGTGGGAGACATGAGTGGGGGCCTGGTGGAGGGTGCCCCAAAGTGCTGGGCTAGACATGAGTGGGGGCCTGGTGGAGGGTGGCCCACAGTGCTGGGGGGTGGGGGTTCTGGGGGACATGAGCAGGTGTGCAGGGTAGTCTCCTGTTTTGTGGGCTGCCTGCAGGGGCCGTGGAGGGTGTACAGGGAACACCTGTGAGGACCCACCCAGCCTAATCGCGTGTGTAACTTCCCGCGCACCCCTGTAATACACGTACCCAGCCAAATCGCGTGTGATAATTCCCGCGCACCCTGTAATACACGTACCCGGCCAAATCGCGTGTGATAATTCCCGCGCACCCCTCTAATACACGTACCCAGCCAAATCGCGTGTGATAATTCCCGCGTACCCCTGTAATACACGTACCCTGGCTAATCGCGTGTGAAACTTCCCGCGTACCCCTGTAATACACGTACCCAGCCAAATCGCGTGTGATAATTCCCGCGCACCCTGTAATACACGTACCCGGCCAAATCGCGTGTGATAATTCCCGCGCACCCCTCTAATACACATACCCAGCCAAATCGCGTGTGATAATTCCCACGTACCCCTGTAATACACGTACCCTGGCTAATCGCGTGTGAAACTTCCCGCGTACCCCTGTAATCCACGTACCCAGCCAAATCGCGTGTGATATTTCCCGCGTACCCCTGTAATACACATACCCTGGCTAATCGCGTGTTATACTTCCCGCGTACCCCTGTAATACACGTACCCTGGCTAATCGCATGTAAAACTTCCCGCGTACCCCTGATATAAATGTTACCCGCTTTGCGTTCCTTGTTTGGCAGCCCTGTAAACTGGTCCAGGGTTAGCGCAGCCCTTTGCGCTGATTTAGCGATTTTGATGGCTTTTCCTTGCGCGAGGGCGTTCTTGGGGGCGTTACTGGCGCTGCTGCAGAGTCGCTGCGATACTCTGTGCCACGGCTGGTTTGGGAGCCTAAAATCCATGAATACGCTGTGCGCGGAAATCGGTTTTAGCGCACGCGCCTGGCGCAGACAATCGCACGCGGACACTCTGCGCCAGCTGCTTGCGACACTTTTCTGCGAAATTCTATGAATTACCGAATGTGTTCACAATCAAAACATTAAACATCAAAAAATAATTGGAGGTGCTGCCTTTTCTGGCCTTGCGGGGGTCGGTGGGAAGAGTCATTTAATGTTCAAGTCTCTATTTCCAGTGACTTTGAAAAGTATCCACATTTGCTTGCTCTTCTCTGCTGCGTGCAGAGCCCTGTCATCATGTCACATGGGCCCACCCGGAAACGTGACCTGGAGAGTTGCTTGTGCGTGGCTGACAAATAAAAGGACTGCCTTGCATTGTGATGAAAACTATCTTACTTCAAGTTAATAATGCACATGTTTCTAAGCAATGTGGCGGAGCTTTGTTTACTGCTCCTGCTGTGGGAAATCTAATTTTCTGTGTGCAGTTATCGAAGGCACTTTCTCTTACGAACAGTACTTTTACCACGGTCGCCAACGAAAACAATAAAACCAAAAATCTTTCTGAAATATCGCATTGTCTGCTTGCCAAACTTAATTGTAAAGTTTAAGCAATTAGGCCACCTCCTGCCTAATTTATGCTGTTTTGAATCCGGTCCTGAAGAGTACAAAAATATAGTCATTATTTTCTGGTGCCAAAACCAGAAAAGCACTGATGAGGACAGCTACCCCATTTGCGGCAATTCTAAGGTGGGGTCTTCTTTGCCCACTAGGTTGTCCTAGTTTGTGCCTGACACAGAGCAACTACAACAAGGTCATTCAGTGTCCGGGAGAACGTTGTGGAGATGCGGTACTTTATGCAACTCGACTTCAGAGTGTGCGTTTATTTAGAAAAGCATCCATGTGTTGTTCTTCCGCTGACAATAATTTGTGCGTGCTGAAAGTTGTTATAGGACTTCTTTGGCTAGTCGGTCTAACCATTTGAAGGATACTTCCCTTCGATTTCGAAAGCCTCCAGAACGCTCCTATCATCAGTTCTTAGAACATGATTCTGCATGTGGTGGATTGGGCCCCGTCCATCCTTAGAATGCCTGCCTACAATGGCCCTTCTTTATAATGTCACAGGAAGGTCAATGATAGGACCATATGCATTCCTCACTTCGAAGGTTCCATAGCTCGATACGTACTACATGCAATTCAAAAAAAGACAATGACGTTCAATGTTATTCCCATTGCCAGATGGGCAATAACCTATTGATGATCCATAATTAGAAAAAAACACCTCACTATGCACTTCTAGCCAATGCTGTTATATTTCAAAAAAGACTAAAAACATTAGTAAGGCCCAGATTATCTAACAATAAAAATGAATGACGTTTTTATTGACAAATGTTTTGGGTGGAACACCACTGTTAGTCACGTAGAAGTCAATAGGCCTCATTATGAGTCCCGCAGTAGCAGCTGGTAAAACCGGCAAGCTGCCACCGAACCCATAGTGAATTACTGGCGCTGGACTTGCCGGAATTACCGGGGCATTTCAGCTCTGGTGGTCCGGTAAATTGGGCGCCGACGGGAATGGGGACCACGAAAACGCTGGCACCATGTCGTAATGGTGCCGCGTGTTTCCGTGCAAGCCTGCGGGCGGGATGGCACCCGCCCGCAGGAATCGTAGTTTGACAGTCCGTAAAACAGTGCCGGTATGGTTCTACCAGCACCGTTAATTCCAGAACGGCAAACCTGTAATGAGGGACAATGTGTAAATTACATCTTCATCTGGGCAGAGATGCTATTGTTTTTTGGTTGACTATACTGCCTCACATCCACAGCTATATCTTTAATGTGGTCAGTATTTAAAATATCTCATGAATGATTGTTCATTAGTTCACAATACTTGACTGTGCTCTAATGCACCATCAACCCAACACTATCAGATCCCTAAACTCATGAGAAACCCGTTCAATATGTTCTCTTTGCAGACAACCACAATCAGGTTGCATCGCCTTTGATGATTGGAAAATCTGCCCTCATTTAGATCTAGTGCAGTAAAATGCCCAGAAGATGTCACTTTTGGGCAAAGGTCTTTGCAGGTGATCAAGCTGTGAGAAGGCGAATTTCAATAAGATAATGTATGTGATTTTGTAACATTTCGCGCAAAAGGTCTTGGCTGAAAGTGCTGAAAAGAAATCAGAGGGACAAAAAAAACAATAATGAAGAAAAAAACAAAGTGGTGTGAATATGTCTTTAAAATTCTTGAAACTGGAGGCTGTTCAAAGTACAATACTGCAAAACACCCAAGAGAGTACGCTAAAAGTACGATTCCACCTATAAGGGTGGGGCTGGTTTCTTCAGAGGTAGACAGTGAGCAAGGCCACTTCTCACTCAGCATCAATCAGACTAAAGGTTAAGGGTCAACATAAATATTTTACTGTAGGTTGTATGTTGTTTTATTTACACGCATGCTGAAACGCTGTACAATCGCACTGCCTGAATTAGTTTTGTTGATAAGACAGTGTTGAAGCAGATTAGAGAATGAAGTTCCAGAGAAGCGCCTAAAGGATGAAAATAAAGGAAGCTTTGACGGGCGGTGCATGATATTAGAGGGTAAAGTTGTGGGAGGTTTCAAACAGGAATAGCAGGTCAAGTGGGCACATTCAGTAATACAGAGAGGGAGGGCGGTGGAGACTGAGTGGTAAGTCCAGAACACATCACAGCGGGATTTCCTGTAGCCAATGCCGTGATAGTAAGAGTAGGCTAAGGCGGTCAACTCTAGACGGATGGACCCAGACTCTCATAGAGGCCTTCCGAATATGCAGGAGTTGATTAGACCCATCTTAGAAAAGCCTGAGCCCATGTTGCGGCTTCCCAGCTCAGGAATGGTGCAATCTTGATGCACATTTCCAATTGGCTCCCCATCTGATTGGACTTCGTTAACGCGGAAAGAATGTCTAATCCCTTGTTCAAATGAGGAATTCCCGTGTTCGGATGGTGAGATCAACCCACCCATATCAACATCATATTATCTGATCGTTATCGCTGACTAATAAAGCATTGTGACAGACACAGCCTTAGGTGGCAGTGGGAATGGCCTCAAGCGAGCGGTTTACTATCCCAACGCAAGGTGCACACTCATGAAAATAACAAAAAAAACAATAGTAATCATTTTTGACATAGTAATGGCGTTAAAGGTACAGATGGTGCACACTTACAATCACAAGGCATTAAACATGAACGGCCCTGCCTCTGACAGCGCCGACAGTAACCAGGTGACGTGAGTACAATGCCTTTTTAAATGAAGCTTTTTTTGTTTCTCTATAAAATGTTCCTTATTTTTTTCTTTAAACGAAAATGAGCTCATTTAAATTGTATGTATATTGGAATACTGACCTTAGTGGCATGCCAACTGTGTCCTTCGCCTTGTTAACATGCATCATATTTGTCCTGCTGAGCAGGCCTGGATGAACAACCTCTGGAGTAAAGGTAACCATCAGAACTGTAGGAGTGGCAAGCTCCCGATACCCCTTAGCACATTTCCAGAGATGTTTCTGGATAATCTCGAGATTTATGCAGGGGTCAGTAGTTAGTGCCTTCTCGGGAGGGGAGCCTACTGCTATTCCCCCACAGTGCCCCATAACATGTCTCTTAGCCCTATTAGGGCCTGCCCTGGCTCTGAAGAGCAGAGAGGTGTCGACATGGCTCTTCTGTCTCCTGCACCTGTGAGCTGGAAATCAAAAGACGTCTTCACCTAACCTGGGAACTCTGGAGGTGGAGGGAAGCTGTGGGCTTCAGAGGGGCGGTGGGGGAGCGGGAAGGGGAACATGTGGTTGCTTCGGAGACTGACAGCGACTAGTGGAACCACTATCTGCGACCGCCAAATATCTGTGAACGGCAAATATGTAAGGTTGACTACTTTGGGGTTCACCCGGCGTTGCTACTGAGATCGACATGTGATCTTCAGGCCACAAGTGTGAAGCAGTCCCAGCAAGGCTTGCTCATCCTTCTGATCTTAACACAATAGGTGCCAATGCTGATTGTTTAAAGACAAATATACAATATCAATAAATAATATAATAAAGGCTCTACCAGAAGTACACGTTGGCTGACGTAAGATAAACACGGTTTGCATACAATGAAGTGGGCAGGAAACAGCTATGGACCTCTGTGGAAAAGTTGACCACTAGCAGAGCATCGCCAACACAGGAATACAATCAGACTGTGTGCCTCTGGGAGAGAGGCCACCATCCCATGCTCACTGGGAGAGTAATCTCTCTCAGTAACACAAACAAGATGGATGCATGATTGAAGAAGGGGAAAGTTAAGGGAAGTGGCCACAGAAGTGGTGCAGCCTCTTTCTATGGGGATGAAGCGAGGTTGCATACTCCATGGGTGCAGAAGCTCTAGGTTCTACTAGAGCGACCGCAGGCAAGACAGTGCTCAAGTACTTACATATTTTACATGCAAGGGCAAGGCCGGCCATTCTGAGGCTACTTTAGTGGTGGTTTAAAACAGTGTAAATACACATATCATCAATGTCATTTTTCAGGGATTTGCGAGCAATGCAAATTCTCTCCCTGATGTCTGGTTGGTAGATGATATGATTGGCAGAGGGGGCCCTGAGCACTTATCTTACACCACTCTGCAGTTGATGTTATTGGTTATGATGTTGTTGGCTTGCAACCTGAAATCTTCCCTCCCTGCTACTCAGTCCCTTTAGGTGGCGTTACTGTGGCATAAAGTGCTGTACAAGTAGCAAACCATGATATTGCCTTATGGTGAAATTCAAAGCATAGAAACAGAAACATAACAGAAGATTGCCAGATAGTCACTGCTTACAGAAGTACAGTCTCCTGGCCCGTCTCACCCTACCTACCCTGTTTGATCCCTACCCACATCTACCTTTCACGCAATCTAATGAACACAGTCTGCAAGCATTCTCCTACTACACATGGCAATGTATTTCTGTACTCTGATAGCCTACTCACAAGTAAGGAACAACCCAGTCTCACAGTGGATAAAAATACTACCATCCCGTGGCTGTGAACAGACTCTCAATAAGAATCTGTTTAACTTCAAGGCGGCCAGCTTTTTCCATTTTGCTGTAATAGTTTGACAACTTAATTTGTAATTGTAATTGTAATTGGTTATTTATAACGTGCTTAATACCCAGAGGTTTCTAAGCGCGGACCAGGGATTGAACCTGTGTTGCTCCGCCTCGTCTCGTTTCCAAGGCAAGCGCATTGCCCTGAGCTACCCTCCCGAGACTTTAGTCCCTTCTTTGCTGATACCAACAACATTTGACTTTATCTACTGTTGACTCTTGAGCACTTTATTCATGGCTCTTGCTCGGCAGCAAAAGAGTCACCATTCTGGTAAAACGTATAGAGATGCCTAAGCAAATGAGCCACCAATCTTCCAGGATTGCCTGAGCACACCCTCAGGCCCCCAACATTCCAGTGCATACTGGCAATTCTCTGAATCTGCCCTGTAAACCCAACCATATCATCACAATACTTAAGCACACATCCTTTGCCTTGGCTTTGCAGAACTATAGTACATCTAACAGGGCCGTAAAAGCTATTACAGAACACACTTCTCCCCCTGCCTCCTACACGTCCTTTGTTTGTAGCATCTAGTTCCTGCTTTCCCATTCTCTAATCTTCCTAAGGTTGAAATACCATTTGTGTGGTCACTGTAGGCCACTCCATGGACAAGCCTAGGCGCTCTGAAGCTACCAGGGTGGTGATTTAGCACAGTATAAAAGCACGTTAACATAACATTTGCTGAAACATCAGATGTAATACAACCGGAGAGCATGCTCCATGCACAAGCTGTTTATACATTTTCCTACACACATTTTGTTATATTGTGGTTTATGATAGAAAGTAGTTCCTCGAGGACGGACCGCTCTCTGAAACAGAATGCTGTTTTGCACATCAAATCTGTGAACAAGCCTTGTCTGCCTGTCACCACTCTGATCTGGCCGTTTTAACGGCCTTCTTAGTCCTGGATCCGGCACTTGCCGATGGAACATAACATCTCTGATGCCATTTGCTTCTGTGTTCACAAGTGCTTGCATCTAAAGCAAAGTGCACCCTCAAATAATCTCACAATTTGCCTGGAATACACACCATATTAAGGTTACACACCACATAGCTAGATGTAGCCATCATATGACAAGTCTACCCTCAAATACCCCAATAAGCCACCATGATCCAGGTGTGGTTACTATATACAGGCGGCCACACATGCAAGACATGATAAACGCATACGTGTTGTGGGTCCAGGTGCTTGATCTACAAACACAAATGTGTCTCTTTCTTTTCTTTGCAAGTCTCTGTAGTATGAGTACCTGATAGTGTGAGACAGTACATAGAAAAATAGGTTTCTCTGTGGTCAGGTTCAGGTGCTACAGTGACTTGCACTGAACATAAAGAAACATTTCAATAATGTTCTTTATTGAATATTCAGACGAGCCCACACCAGGTCCTACTTGTTTGTTACTGCCACACATATCTCATCTGTCCAAGATGAAAGCGGAAGCAGGGAAGGGCCAATGATAGCAGCTGCTCAAATCCTGCTGTAATATGGCCTACCACCCTGACCCGAATGAGTGTCGAGATGGTTGTGAACTAGTAGAGATCCGTGCTGGGGTGCAGGGTCGGACAGGTGCATAAAATTGTCTCGTGCACAAATGAAAAAGTGGCCCTCAGCTGAAAATGGTAATTCATTCTTTGAGTGACAGACTCTTTGAATAGTACCCAAGAGAGGGGCAAAGAGGGTTTGATAAAATGTGATGCAAATTGTGCAATATAAAGAAAATGTATTCAGCAACAATGGTCAAAACTACTAGCCACATAGTGAAGTAACTCATCAAGCTGGCCCGCATTTTGAGTTTTTTGGTTCGGGCAGTGCCCTATTGTCCTAAAGACCAGTTCGAGCCTGCTGAGGTGGCACCAAGAAGTGTGAGCCAGACTTCAGAACATTCATGCCATTAGTTTTGCTGCATGCAGAACAGATAGAAATGAATATTACCCAATCTAAGGGCAGGGACACCATTTAACCAAAATACCACGTGTAGCAGAAGTGACATCACACAACCCTTGACCTCTGATATCATTTGACCCCACCCCAAGTGACATCACGGAAAGTGATGGCACACAACATTTCAACTCTTGACAAAACGGAGTGGCATCACATTGCATTGTTCCTCAGTACACTAAGAAAAATATGGTTACAATATCACTGTAATATGATATACATTTTATACAAGAATGGATCAACATATGTAGCGATAATATCGGTGTCTATAGGCCCATTTTACCAAACTACTCTGAATGTAAGCAGACATCCAACCTGAACTATTGCACATCACTTGGGCTAAACTGTAAACAGGCAGAGCATCTCGAAGAGGCCTAAATCCCAAAGTGCAGATATCCAGTGCCTGCCAAGTGTCTTGCCAGAGACTGGAACAGCAACTGGCCAGCACAAGTCCAGCAAGAAAAACGATGGTCTGAAGGGTTGCCCAGAGCTGTGCCAGTGGCTATACATGATTTGAAACCTTAACAGCCATCACCTTTCTGTTTTTTCTTATTTTGTTAAGTAACCAACAGTTTTGTTAGATGGGAGATAGAGGGGAAGGATGTGTTGCAGGTCGCAGTAATTGCATGGCTTTTTTTATTTTAAAATGTTAACAGCAGCAGCAGCTCCATTACATCATGTCTAGAAAAGGGTCATTTTATTAATGTTTTTATTATTTCTTAAAATAATACAATGGGCCTTTTCTGGAACAGGAACTGAACCCATGTTGCACTGCATCCTCTTGTTCTCAAAGCAGGTGCATTGCCCCTGAGCAATCCTTCCAAAACATTTTCTCTTTTTGCTTGAGGAAGCAACAGATGGTTGACTTCAAAGGCGGAGGGCAACTTCATGTAAATTAATGATCTCACCTTGCATCTATCTGCAGTGCAGCTGTGATGCAGGTCTGGCAGATCTGGGTCAGGTCACACAGTGCCCAGGTGGCAGAAGTCACTGGGGCTCACCCCTCTCATCACAAGCACAGTGGCTCACTGGCTGTGCAAAGCAGGCAACGAGAAACACTGATGAGATTTGCGTTTATGAGGTGCTGTCACAGAGTACTGCAAGCAGCTGTTACCCACTCCCAGCTCCTTAGACCTAGCCCCCATACCCTTCCTGTTGCTACAGTAAGGGGTACAAGCCGCACAGACCGCCCCTCCTCTGAACCCAAGCATGCAGGAATTCTTCACTAATGGACTGCCAACCTGTTATTGATGGCGGCTTCATGATTCCTCCTGCATCCCTGTTATTTCTCCAGCTAACGAGATTTAGATTCCAGGTGAGAAAGGCTGTGGCACAATCAGCTGCATTTTCAGGTGCAACACAGATATCTGCTCTTGGCACTGCCTCTTTTTCCAGTGGCCCAGGGGTCGCAAGGACAGGACTTGGGGTTGCAGAGGGGGAACCAGGGGTAGCAGCTGCTACCCTTGGCAAAGCCCCAAATGACGTCGCTGTCTAAGGGCAGATATTTTCGACTTTGAAACAATTAACACTAGCCTCTTATGTCTGGCAATGCCCTTATGCAAATTGAATCATATTATAGGTAGCTGAGGTAAGATCTTAAGGCCAATAGCATTACAAGACGTGAAATCACATGTACCGTGGAGCCCAACTGTGTGTATGTACGTACGTATCTTTATTTCTTAAGTGGAAAACCAAGGCCAAGAGGCATCTGGGAGCTGAACTGTATCGCAGGAAGTGACCTAAAATGGCATTTGACCTCAAGGACATAACAAGAAGTGACATTGTGGTGTGACAAATGACCATAACATTGAAATCTGTTAAGTAACAAACAGTTTCTAAAAGGCCAATTTAATTATCAACCATTAACTAGGATGCTATCTTCAAATACGAGGGATGCAGCCATAATATTCCGAGGGCCCTCACCGCACAACTGGCCAGGGCCATTATTTACACTTACCAGGACAGCCTAATATGGCCACTTACTGTCAGGGTATGCCCGCTAAAGACTCCCATGTAATACACAATGATCATGCGCTAAATACAGCCTGCAATGATGAAGTACAACCCTCTCGTGCTCGGAAAGCCTCACATGCCAGGTATAGTCATCAAATGCTCTGCTATTGTATGTATTTTATGTTAGTGCTTTATGCAACGCTTTGTTGTTTTGTTATGCTATGTTGTTGGATCATATTATTTCATATTTGTCATGCCATGTTATGCTAATCTATGCCATGAAATAATGTTTGCCAAGCACATGACCAGCACAAACAGCCTCTCAGTGGTAACACTATCTGTGAACTTCTCGTGGCTTTGTGTCAGAGAAAGTGAAGGAATCAGACTGTGGGCCTCATTACGACCCTGGCGGAACGGGTTAAACGGAGCCGTAAAAGGCTGCGGCGCCGTTCAATCCGTTCCGCCACATTACAAGTTCCCCTCGCGGGACACGTTAAGCACGCCTGGGAAAACCAGGCATGCATACAGGGTCCCGCGAGGGGAAGAGGGAGCAAACAACGGGCCATCTCGTAATGGCCCGTTGTTTACTCCTTCTCCCATTCCCATTCAGCCCTATGGGGGCTGAATGGGAATGGGGATGAACCGTGTCCGTGTCCTCGAGTGAGGAATTACCGGGCCATCCGGACTTGGAATGGTCCGGTAAGTCCTCATTCCGAGGACACGGATGCGGTTTTGCCGGCAGCCATGCCGCAAATTGCGGCATGGCTACCTGCATAACTTGTAATGAGGGCCAGTGTTTTAAGTGCTTAAAGTTGGGCCTAGATACCCCACTGCAAACATCAAACTGAATAACTAGGTAAGGTAGAGCCTCAAACACCTAAGTACCGGCATGTTATGTCAGGTAAAGCCTCATTTCCTAGTTGCCGTGATAATATGCAAGATACAGCTTTACAGGCCAAGGCAACATAGGAGGGAAGTCTCATTACCTGTCGCTTTACTCCCCTCCTGCCCTTTGTCCTGGAGCCGCCTATTTCTCTTAGAGTTGTGTTTTATAATTAGAATTGTTCTTTTATAACGTGCTTAATGCCAGAGGCCGGTTTCTAAGCACCAGACTGTGATTCGAACCTGTGTTGCTATGAGTTGTCTTGCTTCCAAGACAAACGTGTTGCCCCTGAGCTATCCTCCCATCTGATACTACGTTTGTGACCTCTTACCTTTGTTGTCACAAACACCTTTCAAAAAGACAACCAAATAATGGCCATGCCCATCTAGCAGGCAGGCTGTGTACGCACGGCACCTTGCTGTCTGTGTGGAAACAGAGCGATGCACCAGTGAATGGACTCAATGCCATCATTTACTACATGCCGAACAAGGTGGCTCTCTTTGCACCCCCTGGACTTTATGTTACATCATGCTCTGCAAACGTATGACATTTTGAAATATATCTGAGAAGAATTTTTCTCATTGCTTCTTTGTAACGATGGCTGGGATTTGCACTGGTAAAGTTGGCTGGAAATGTTGGCGGCACATCACAGGCTACCCCACAGAGGGTTGCCCACGGTTGCGGTGCCAGAGCGGGCCGAGACACTGCAGCCCACCCTATGGCAAGATGCCACATTTTGTTTCACACTTTATTTTTCTCAACACATGCATCCTTGACGGTAGGCATGAAGTCAGAAGCTCACAGATGTGTCTGTCCTGTGGTCCCTGACGTGACATTGAATCCCGGTGGCACTCAAGTCAACGTGCCACCTCTCGGTTCCCAGACCCCTGCTGCTGCGTGCCATCCCAGGGCTCCAGCTGAAAGTTTGGCTCTGCAGACAGGAGCAGCTGGGCCAAGCTACGAGGGAATGATAATGACCTCAGAAATCTGCTCTTAGCCCGGCAACAATGGGGCGCTCAGTCTAGTGGAAAATTGTGTTCATCAGCTAACTCCGCTCGGTTACTAATTGGCAGTGCCAAATATTTTAAGAACAATTGGAATGCAGGAGCAAAACATGAAGATCTTAATCCTCAGATCTGAATGCCATTTGCACGTAATTTTCACTTTGTGGCATCGAGTAATCTCGGCGGCAAACTGAAGACTATGGACTAACATACTTGATCCCGCCGCTGCTGTGTCTAATCCAGACGCTTCTTAGGCAAGCTGCCCGGTGGCATGAACACGGGGCGCCAGCTATGTACATAGGTATGTATGCATGCATGATTTATGGGCTTTATAGAGCACAGGCCTAGCTGGGAAGCAATGGACCTCTGTAGGCAGGGACACTCCCATGTGGGTCACAGCTAGGGCGTGGGGGTATCTGCGAAAGCTTGAATGGGGGGGACAGGATTTCATAATATTTACAAATGACTCCTACCTGGGAGAGGGCGGATAATGAAACGGGTCATATAAGCGTTATTTGTATGGTCAACATTAAAAAAAAAATCTTGGAATAGTTGGTTTCTTTGAACTGTATCTTATTTCTGTTGGACGCTTACCAGGATTTCTATAGATCCAGAACTCAGCCAATGTCCTGCTTTGAACCTTTGGCTGAATTGATTCAATTGCCTTTTGCGTGCAATCAAAGTGTCAATAAGTCACGTCCCAACATGATGGCATAATCATAATGTTTCCCGTGAACTTATCTGTTTCTACCTGCAACTATATTACTGTAATCAGAGACTCAATTGTGCAACAATATTGCTCTAACCAGAGACCTAATTGTATAACCTATGATGCTGTGTCACTTATCTGACGTTAACATATGTATGAAAATTAATCAGTTTTACACTGTAACCAGAGATTTAAGACTACTGTAACCTATGCCGTGATACCCCCGGGTTTGGCCGTATAACAAATGCAATAAATAAATAAATAAATACATGCAGATGATGCAGCCCTCTGGATGGCAATGAACAGCAGTGTGCAAGGTTCTACCTGCAGATGTGATGAAGGACAGTATCTCTGAAAGGCGATCATGTCAAAATGTTACATCTGTATGAAGAGAAGACACCATCCAAGTACCATCCCATTACATCTCACCACAAAGTATTTCTTTCAAAGGAAGTGAGCTGCTCATTGTGAATACCGCCATTGCAGTTGGAAGGAATTGCCGTTGGCATTGAATAAAGTGGGACTAAACACGTAATGAATATGGCAACGAAGACACAGATCATCAGCGGAACTAGCTCATACTTCATGTAGTCCTCTGTGTTTCACTTGTTTCCATCAATCATTTAACACCGGCCCCCCCGCCCGCCCCTGAAAAATTCCCCTCCTTGGGTCCCTTGACTGCACCGGTCAAAACATTAGATATTTTGCAATAGTTCCTGTGGACTTTGCGTGGGGCGGGGAAGGTAGGGAGGAGGGAATATCACTTCTATCCTACCCCAATCTAGAAAGATGTATAAGTCCAAAGGCAAAATGAGTCAATTTTCTCTGACTGTAATTAAATGTTCAAAAGGCAGTCAAAGGGTTAATTATACAGCGAGTACTATGAGCACTAAAATACAACGCAAATACCAGAACTGAATGGGCTACTCACAGTTTTTCTAGGACAGTTTGAGATGTTTTCAGACATCTGCTCTCCGCTATCAGAGTGAGTTTGAGGTTATGAGGCTCTGTCCAGTCCTGCAGAGGACTTGAGTACTCAGCGCTCTCTTTCTGGCACCAAAACTAAATCCACACTTGAGGCATTATGTGTTTCAGCTGTTTAAATAACATTCTGGCTTAATCACTGCCTCACTCACTTTCTTACTTATTGACTCACTCATGTGCATACTTGCTTCACATTAGTGCCAAGAAGCAATATACCGCACAGTCGGTGCTATAAATGTGATCCCACTCCCTCACTTATTAGAAGAGGCACTGATAAATTAATTTGTGAGCATGTCCATACTAAATACGTGTTCTGAATTGTTTTTATGATTTTCATGCATTTAATTTGCAATATAAGTGGTTTAAAGAATGGTTGAAAAGTCCACGGAAAATGTGTAGGAATGACTGAAACTATGGCATTCATTGTCTAGAGAGATGGGCAGGCTGGTTCTTGACTCTAAATACATTAATTACCTGTAGATGAAGGTGCTGCTTGTTCATAATGGGTGAGGGGGTGCTAGCCCGCCAGCACCCTCACCCATCAGGGAGGAGCCACGCAAGTGAAGGATTCTCAGTCAGCTGCATGTTGCAGATGAGGGATTGCTCTTGAGCTGGCTTGAACTGTCAATGGGAAACACACATTCCCTTTAACAATTCTGTTCCCCAGCGCCCAAACCCAATGGATAATGCAAGTTCATGGGGCGCTTTGCTTCCTCAGTCTTGCAAGGCCTGTCGGGTGCAGGCTGGGCAACTAAACATTTGTATGTCCTAGGGTTCGCTCCTTCACTTCCCTGCACAAGCAGATCAGATTACTGGGTCAGAAGTGCTCCAGTTCTTGTGTGTATTTGCAGGAACCATTAAGTGCTCTCTGCTTCCTGTTTCCTATCTATGCTGCATGGGAGCCGCAGGCTTTTGTGGATGTGGCATAGCGGAGCATAGTCCGAAAGAGGATAGATGCAGGCAAGCATTTTTAAAAATGAATTATGATTGTTAACTTGTGTGTATGTGTGTGGGTATGATGTGTGGGTGAGCATGTGAATGAGTGAGTGAATACTGTGTGTGAATGAGCGAGTGAATGTGTGTTCATGGGTTTGTGCTTGGTTGGGGAGCTGATTTTGGCACCTGTGGGTGGTGTCCAGTAAAAAAGATATATTTTTTCTTCTTAATGATGTGTGTTATTATGTGGCTAGACTGGCATTTTGGGGCTGTCAGTCTATCCTTTTCATCTGTGGCGTGGCATCTTTTTTTCGACTAAGCATCAATGATATGCACACAATTTAAGAGTTATGAAGTGCCTAGAGTGGCATTTTGGCAAAGCCAATCTAGCCATTTCCTACTGTGGCACGATTATTTTGTTACTTGCAGTCTATGATCATGCAAGCATGTTCAGTGTTTGTCCATGGATAGAATGGCATTTTAGGGCAGCCAGTCTAGCATTTTCATACTGTGGCATGATATTTTCTTTTTACTGGTCATCTATGATAAAGAAGCATGTTAATTGTTATTATCGGGTTGGACTGGAATTTTGGTGCAGCCACTCTATTTCTTTGGCTGGTATTTTGCATTGGGCTTATATAGTAAAGCCAGCATGATATGTGTTATTACGTGTTAGAGTGGAACTTTAGTACAGTCAGTCTATCTATTTCCTACTATGACATGATATTGAGTGGATCTATGATAAAACAAGAATGATGAGTTATTTCATGGCTCAACTGACATTTGTTGCAGCCAGTTTTGACATGTTTTCATATTATGGAATGGCATTTTTAAAGGCAAAGCCAACTGAGTATATTTTAATAGAGGAATACTGGGGTATATTGGTTCAGCGAGCATGGAAATGTATAGGCACAGCCATCATGAAAATATTTTTATACCGGCATATATTGTGGAAAAGGCATCATGAAAATGCTTTGGTAAATGCTTTTGTGCATTGTGTGTGACTTGCATCAATTGCATTTTGGGATTGGAGTTACCCTACAAAACCAATTACACACCTTCTGGCTATATACACTTTTTTTTCAGAGAAGGTCTGCTGCATAGTGCACCATTTAACCCATTATTCAAACAATGTTAATGGGGTGAAACCCCCCGAAACTCCACGTGGTTGGTTTGGGCTCCATATCCATGCGTAGTCACTTTGGCATATTAGTGGGAATTGTTGACGCCCCTCCAATTTAAAAATTCACTAGCTGCCATTGTGCAGATGAAGCACTTTCCATTATCATGACCCCACCTAAGAGAAAGAACATAGGACGATTCTTATGTCTCAGGTCAGGAATATATCATCCAGGGAATAGCAACAGAAACCAATTGCTAGCATTGGCCACTCAGAACCAGCGCCACTATGCAACCGGAATCACCTCAGCAATTCTCCATTGCAGCTCGATTGACATCTAAATCCCACATGCCGGCAAATGGAGCAAGCAGATTCGTCTGGTAACTGGTCGACTGGAAATGACCAATTTTGGAGTCTTCTGTATGGGGCGGAATCCCTTGTTCTCACTGCTGGGTCATACCACATCTGGGAAAAGGTGAAAGGCAAATGATGTGATTGAATTTGCTATGTTTCTGCCGTTTTCCTTTTATGAACAATGTTCATAATGAATTGTTTGGATGTGTTTATTTTATATTTCAAATATATATTTTGTAGATCTGATCTTATCTTTTTATATATGTATGTAGTGTGAAAGGTTAAGTTAACCATATGCACTTAAATAAAAAATAAGATCATACAATTGGAAGTTGAACTTGGGCTATTTATTAGGCATTTTTAGTCAGGTAAATACCACTTTTTAATTTGTTATTGTCCATCTAATTATGAAGTCATGAGATATTTGCCACATGCAATATTCCTGTACAATCAGCAGGATTACCTGCTTTAGAATTGAAGACATGTTTAGCTCCTCCCAAAAGGGCGAGGTAAAAAATATGTCACCCTCACCGGCAAGGTACAAAAGTTTAAGTGAAGGGATGCAGTAGCACATTTCTGAAGCCTAGCGGGCAGTCTCCCAAAGGGGCTCATGTTGCGGGCATTTCAGACGCCCACATTCTCCCTCACATGGATACATTTTGATCATAAGGGCCATTTTTGAGCATTCTGTGAATTTGGGCCTAACCCCCAGAACCGTTGTATAATGGCAAAGCCCCATTGGAAGACGCCCTGTGAATTAGGCAACCTGTCTTCCTTGGTCTGATGTGAGAGCTGTTGCAAAATGTGCATCTTGCATGCAATGTTCTCACCCCTGTGCTGTGTTGTGCACAGAGGAGGCATTACTGACCATCCGTTCAATTTGCCCTCATAGGACTGCAGCTGTACCATTGTCATGCTCATGCTCCAAACAAATACTGGATTGCATTGTGTTCCTTTTCTAAAAACCCGAAAGCATGCACTATTTCTGAAATTCAGAATGCATTCTATGAGTCTACCCAGTTAGGCGGGAAATCTCAGATTTCGGCATGCGATAAACCATTGCCTGTTTCATCCTGAAGTATGGTCTCGTTTGCTTTTTGTTGATTATGACCTTAAATATTTGCACGGAACCATCATGTCCATTAGGAGCCTATGTTTCAAAGGTCAAACATATTTAGCTATTCGGTCTTTCTTTTTTTTTTTACACCTTACGGCTCCTTAATTAATGTAATCAGCATTTCTATGAGTTCATGCCTTCTCATTTCTCTATTGCATAGTAATGACCAAAAAGGAAGGCAGCATTTTAAGTAGGTCATTAGCAGCAGGGCATTGGCAAGTTATATTATCAAGTCTCTATCTCCCTTTTTTTTAATCTGAAATCACTATCCCTCTTTTAAAGCACCCTCACCCTTTCAAAGACAAAATTCTGTTCAGTATCTGCAACTTTTTTTCTCCATAGCATCTCTGCCTGTTGCTTCACACTGAAACATATATTTTGGCATACCCCAGAAGAGCAGTTTTCCCAAAGGGCATGACGTTGCTTCAACGTTAGCAACATCTTATGCCATTATGCCACCTAAAATCAGAAACAAAGTTAACGCCAACTTAGTTTTGCTTGTTCTTGCTCTGCCAAAGTCAGTACCAATGATCTTAGCCGAACACCACTATCAAATAAGAGACCCACGTATACACTGTCACAATATATCAATTATTCAGCATTGGCAAGACCACAACATTCACCTTAATGTTTGTACTTCTTGACTGCAATCTGTGCTGCACAGGTGTTGGCAGGTGTGGAAAAGATCAGGGGCTAAGCTAATGTCGGGACTGGTGGGGCTCGGTCCTGGGTAGCATTTTGGTTGTAGCACCTGAGCTTCTATCCGGGGCTACAACCAAAAGACCTGGGGCTATATCCCCCTCAACCCCCCCAGCAACGCCTGCTGCCTGATACATGGACATGCTCCTCTCCACCATTCCCCATACACACTCTGAATAATACCAAGGCCATAGTTGTGACCCCTGAGGGACTCCACTTGTAAACCTCCCCTAGCTACAGGATGGACAGTTACCAGTGCTCTCTGTCTGCAGCCATTTTTAATCCACATCAAAATATCAAAGTGTGCATTGATCGTGTGTTTATCAAGTTTCCATGTAGCATGTGTGACACTTCATGGCAATAACATTAACTAGGACGCCCGTGAAGTATGTGTGTTTACAAGTCTAGCACTGAATAAATCATCAATAAGCTAAAATAAAAAGAAATATAATAAATATAACTAAGCACTGAATAACTGGGTATGCAGTGATAAAATCGCGGCTGTACAAAACAATGGTGCCAAAAATGCTGTGGTTTGATCCGTTAAAGGTGTACCCCATTACACCATTTAAGGGGAGCAGGGATTGCGGGGGTGTCCCCCGCTCTCCTTAAATGGTGTAATGGGTCCAGGGGTTGCGTGGGTGTTCCCTGCATCCTTTACATGGATTGAGGCAGCAAAACCACTGCCTTTTTACCACAATATTTAACACATGGAACCAATAACTGTGTGAGCATTGATGAAAAGTTGACCATTTGAAAGACATTCCATGTCTTATATGTTTGCCTAAGGTCAGTATGTTCATTTTTTTTCTGCTTATTAAGGCAGAGTTTGTTTATGTTCTTCCTTCTTTCTTGGGTTGGAATTACCTTGAACACATGCTGAAGGTTGTCTGCATGAAATTGGAATGTTACAGTGTATCTATTGATTAGCTCTGCCACTGGACATATATATGTATTAAAGATCTTTGGGAAATAGGTGAGCCTGGTGGCACCCCAAATTGAATTAGTGCCATTTAGGAGGTACGCTCCACCATTTGGACTTGAGATGACCTCTAGTGCAGGAATCCTTTTCCATGGTGTTTACACACTGTGGGCCTCATTACGAGAATGGAGGTAGCCATGGAGCTATTAGCTCCATGGCTGCCTCTGTTCCGGGCTCCATTACCGGGTTCCTGCAATGGGGACTTAAAGGGTTACTCCGACATAGGGGGACCCGGTAATTCCTCCTTGCAGGAACCCATCCCCATTCCCATTTGAGACCTCATAGGGCTCAATGGGAATGGGGAGGGAGGTAATAACGGGCAGATTACATCTGGCCCGTTATTGCCTCCCTCTTCCTCTCGCGGGACCTGGAAAGCACGCCTGGTTTTACCAGGCGTGCGATCCGGGTCCCGTGATGAGAAGCTTGTAATCGGCGCTCCCGGAATGAAGCCCGGTGATGTACCGGCCCCCTTCATTCCGGGAGTGCCAGCCTTATAATGAGGCCCTATGACTAGTAAGATTGTGTTATCGACTGTGCCATATGATGCCGATTGATGTAACAGGATGAGAAGAGTGTTCTCTTTTAGTCCAGTATTGCCCTCTTTTATGACTAGAAGTGTGGTCCCTCTGCTCTGGTTTGGATGGACTCCTGATGATCTGTTGCGTTGTCCAGATCCCTAGGTACCTTCCATGATTAGAAGAGGTGTTGAAGTCTCTTGTCAAGATAGGTGTGAGGTTAGGAATATGCTCTTTCATTACTATTGCTGGCCACAGTGGGCATAGTCTTGTAAGTGCTTTCATTACTGTTTTTGCTACTTCGCTTACCAACATAGATTGGAATTTATTTCAGTAGGATGTGATTAGTTCCAGAGAAGAGGGAGTAAAAGCCGATAGCATATTTTGTTTCTAGCATTGTTGCGTTAACTTTCTCATATGAACAACATGTACTCAGTAGGTCTCTGGGTTAGCATAGTTTGGCTTATACGCCGTTCTGGTTCTGAAATTATCTTTGCATGGAGAAAAGTTCTACTGTTTTGTTTTGTTCTTCTTGTATTATGTTAGCATTAACCTTTCTCTTTGGATATTTTTATCGCTAGTCTTATCCCCCATGTTATTTTGTCCTAATTTTAATTAGATTCACTATGCGTTCTCTCTAACGTCCTCCCTTTTCTCTCGAAAGTGGTAATCTTCCAGGTTGGACCATTTCTATGTTCATTGTATTCCCATGCTTGAATTTCTCCAGGTGAATGGAGCACCTTTATCTAGGATCTCTTTCAGTCCTCTAGATACCACTTGAAGGAAACACTCTGGCAATCCTGAATTGAGAATATCTTGTGTGATTATGTGGAATGTTCACTGTTGAGTTATCTAAGAAGTCTCCAAATGTTTCTAGGTATATTTCCCACTTCTTTGTGTTTATTGTTCGAATGCAATGTTAAATCTACTGAAACTAAGTGGTGGTCTGGCCAGAACATTTCAGTTATTTTGGTATCGGTAATGGTGATAGTCAAGGTGAAATGTATATTCGATGCATCTCTGTACCAGGGCTTCCATATTGTCAAGTGGCTTCCGTGTGTTTTTAACAATAGTCATGTACAACCAGAGGCTCAATTCGCCAACTATTGCCATTTTCAATTGAATGTTTTCGATGTCGCTGTATGCCGCTGCTGAGGTTGAGCCACTGATCTCAGAAGTTGATGGTATTTCCTGGTGGTCTGAATGCATTGGGGATAACCACTGTTGTGTCTACATTAAGGTTGCACGGAACGACTATGTGTTCAAAACTAGGATTCATTTGTGGTGGGTTCCTTTAAATGTCTCTGTTAATACGTTAATAACTCCCCGCTCCACTAGGTTAGCTTTAGGTTGGCGAATGTTGACTATGGTATCTTGATTGCTGGAAAACCAGGTTTCTGTTATACCTGCGATGTCTAACTTGAATTCTGTCATTATGTTGAAAATGTATGGAGCATTCTTAGTAGATGATCTGGCATTCATAGCCCTATGTTTACATTTTAGACAATCATTCTAACTTTATTTATGATTTTAGGTTGGTTTTCAGAGATTTTCTTCTCAGCTTTTCCGTATGTGGGTATTTTGTTTTGAAATGATAGCCATGTTCTTGGCTTGTGTTAACTCAGGAGAATTAGCTTGAGGTTCCCTTCCTGTGACATTGATATAGTAGAGATGTGGTAGGATTCCATTAATGCTCTTGGGGGTGGGGGGGTGGAGAGGTGCTGGGTGTCTTATTTCCGAGTGATCAGCTATGTTATTTAAGCAATGGAACCAGAGGAGGGGGGCATTACCGGTCTGGTAATTCCCTGGGGGGGGGGTCAGTTACAAGCCCAAGTGAAGCAAGGGCTTTAAAGTAAACCCTGGGACATTACCACACCGGTAATGCCCTCCGTGAGGGTTCTCTTGCTATTAGTACCCGGTACATTGTACTTGGGTACTAATAGTATTGTTCTCAAGTTGAGAAACGGCATGTAAACAGTTTCTAAAATCGAGAAATAATAAGCAAATAAAGCCTGACATGAATTGAGGAGACGGGACTACATGAAGTCCCTTCTCCCTTACGAAGTCGTCCATTAACAAGTGTTTTAAAAAAGTAAATGAAGAAAATGGCCACCAGATAATGAGGAGAAGGGACTATACGTAGTCCCCTCTCCGTTTCCATGATGGCCATTCGGGTGGCAGAGTTGCGCCGGGAACACTACTGCTCCCGGCTCCAGTGAGGGACAACGCCTCACAAGGTAAGTGGGGAGGTAAATATGAGGAAAGGTGGGGTATGGTTTGGGGAAAAGGGGCGCAGGAGGTGTAGGGAGCACACTTACCTGATTCCCAGCAAGGGAAGACAGCAGCCTCCCACTCTAAGGAGGCTCAAAGCGGGGTATTTCCCTGTGTGGTAAGGACCCTGTTTCCGAGCCTCCTCATTGGCTGGTAGTTGGCCACCCACCCCGAGCCGGGCACTAATAGCTATTAGTTGTGTTACAATACCTTACGCTTCCATAAATCCTTAAACAGTCCCTAAACCTGCTGCACATGATCTATTATCTGCTGTACTATTTATTTATTTTTGTTTGGTTGTTAAATTGGTGTAGGTGTAATGTTTACAGTGTATCACATTGCATGGGCCCCGTTGCAGAGGCTCCTTGGATCCATTAAACAAATAACTCGGCTTGGACGACAGTAAATTATTCCCACCACCGTGCACTAAAACTGCTGCAAACATTTGCAAAATACGTGTACTTGCAGTGCAAATTTAGCACTGCGGGCAAACATTGTAATTGATCCAGAATGATGCTAAATAACTGTATTATACATGCAATTTATGTGATTAAGCATTGGGTACTTTTCTATTAGAGTCATCCCTTCATTGCCAACTGCAGTACCTGTGACGCACATTCTAATTACCCACCTGACATATGATGCTAATAGCATTAAACAAATAATATATAAAAAAACAGAGTCTGCTGCAAGGCCCATGGCCCAGGGCACTAGTTTTTTTTTTTTTTTTTTTTTTTTAAGTGGGTGTACTCCTTAACATACATAACGTTAAGTGAAGTCCCAGGAATTGAACAGATGCACATGTCCTTGCTTCAATTGGTCCTTCCCATTCTACCAACCAAAAGTGTACAGAACAAATACGCATTTGCCTCTCAGAAGATGAATCGCGAAGATGTGAACAGTAACCCAGAAAAGGAGTGTTCACTATAATGTTATCGGCAAAGTATACAAGGTGTGTACATTTCAGACCTGAAAGGCTGTTTTTAAAGATTGCCTACATAACGCGACATTTAACTGGGCTTGTGAGCAGACTTTATTGTGGCCCTGTGGGTAAGTGTCCCACTTCCCCTACTATTGACAATGTTGGTTCAAACCTAGGCTTGGCAGCAAACCAAACACCCTAAACCGAATGAAGGGGTCAAGCTGTTTTAAAAAAATATATATATTTCTCAAACACCCAGTGGGACGGCGTCCCCTCCGTGAAAACAAATGGGCAGAAGCTGTCCGCTCGGCTGTACCTTTTACTCAAGTAATGGCCAGGCCTCACTTGGAATGCACTGGCACTGCTCTCAATGTTCACTTACACAGGCCCCCAGATTCTGCTCTGAACTCCCATAACAAGGCCGGACACTTTTGGAGATGATGTGTGTAATTTCTCAGGCAGCGAAATGAAAGGGGAAGGGCCTGAGCTCTGTGCCTGGTTGTGTCCTTTCCGTTAGAAAGCCCAACCCGCCGCGTGAATGCGCGCGCGCTCCCGCAGCTGATCTTGAGTCTAGTTCTCAGAAGAGCAGAGGCATAAACACATTTTCTGGTTCACTGGTGTCTTTTTGACGCGTTCGCCGATTCAAGCGGCCTTTTTACTCACATAACAAACAGCTGCGTAGCGCGCTCGGGCCGCCATTGACAGCCGCGCATCTCGGCAATCGCCGACTGATTGCAAACTCGGCCCTTTCTTCTTCGCAGCCTGGCCTAGACGTTGTTAAACAGGCACTTGGCCTCCAATCTCCCCTTTGCAAAGGATGACATCAGGTAACAAGAAAAGGTTTCTGTGCTTGCATTGTACGCCTGCTCCCGGAGACCTCTTCTAAGTGGCGCTGAGTAGAAAGGGGGTCTTATGCTGAATTGGGAGCTGCTACCAGCTTAAGCCGAGCATTTTTTAAAGAGTAATTCTGTGGGCAAGATCAGAAGGAAAACGAGTATCTCAGAGTCTAGCAACTAGGTACACCGCGTTCACTATTGAAGTTTCATAATGAAAATAACAGGGAAATTGGGCTTTCAGTAATTGCTTAATGAATGCATCAAAAGCAGTGGTGAACTGGCCAGAAACACAGGAATTGTCTATGTTAGGCTGCGGAGGTGGAGGGGAGGCGGGGGCTGGGTTTGGCTGGTCCTTGTGATTTTTTTCCCCAGTAATATATTTGCTTGTGAACTGCAAAAGGAGTCAAGAGAAAGAGCGACGAGCGCACTGACGCAGGTCACTTGTCACACCTCCAGGCTGTGGTGTAGGCATGCTCAAACTCCCCCTTGAGTGACTAGGGGGTATTTACAGGTAACCCCTTTCAACAGTCGGTGAGCCGTGAATATTCAGGGTCACTCAGGCGAGGTGCACTCCTCCCCCGTTCCTCTAGAGCGCCCTCTCCTAGCCTGCCCACATTAGTTCGCCTATTCCTAGCACGCTCACGTTGGAAATAGAACCTTTTTTCTCTATGTGCCGAGTCTTGATGCCCAACTGCTCTTCAAGATCCTGCCTATCCAGTGCAGCCTGTCATTTGGCTCTGCACATGATTGCAACCTGCCCTCCCTTGCCGGACATTTTCATGGGTGAACTTGAACACCTTTTAGTCGGATTTCTAGGAAAACATCAAATGGTCGAGAGACCTTTAACCAAGCACAACTCTTGTGGTTCCATTTGACCATGACAAGAGGCAAACTCAGCCTCCCACTCAAGGATGCTCGGAGCAGGTGGGGTCCTCGTGTGCAGTTACCCTACAAAACCAATCACAAACTCTCTGGCTTTTCACACGTTTTTGTTCACAGAAGGTGTGCTGTACGCACCACTTTAACAAATTACTCAAAAAAGTTTAATGAGGTGAAACCCTGAAACTCCACGTAGTTGGTTTGGGCTCCCTGACTATGCTGGCAAATTTGTGGGAAATATTTATGCCCCTCCAATTAAAAAAACAAATCACCAGCTGCCATTGTGCAGAAGAAGCACTTTCCATTATAATGCCCCCACCTAGTAGCAAGTACATAGGAGAATTCTTGTGTCTCAGGGCATGAATATGTAGTCCAGGACATAGCAACTGAAACCAATTGCTATCATTAGCCGCTCAGAACCAGTTCCACTATGCGGACATAGCCACGACTGACAAGAAACCATATCCTCCATCTAAATGGATCCACACAGCTTCATCAGCACAGAAGATAACAACAAGAACATTTTAGCAAGTAAACTTTTTTTAAACTTTAATATGTTTATATGATGTGGAAGATGTCCCCCTGCACCATTTGCCCTCATCATGTGAAATATTACACTGTGCACTGCACTAATTTACAAAAATAACAGTTATTCAATTTAACACAACAACCTTGGTTGTCATCATGTTGTGAAATTTATATTATCTTGTTCCTGATCTCGGTCCTCTGCATTCCCTTCCTATTTATGCCTCTTCCATGTATGCAGTTTGGGTGTTTAAGGATTGACATTTAAATATCTTCAGGTGTGTTGCTGATATTCATAGTTTGCCAAAGAAAAGCTACATAAAATTCTGGGGGAAAGAATGCTAGTCTGAGAATGCTCCCAGTGACAATTCTTACATTTACACATAGCATTCTCTTTTCTTACTAACACCTACTTTATGGGGCCCCTTTGCTGTGCAGCGTCGCCTGCATCTATCCCATCTCTTCCTGCTACCACATGGGAATTGCTCAGGCATAAGGTCAGGTGAACTGATACCTGGCCAAACTCATGAGTCTCATCAAATCCTACACCAGGTATTTGACAGACTTGCAAGATCTTCTAGAATTTGACATGAGCCCAGAATCAAACATGTGTGAGAGTTTGGTGCGGGAGTCAGAGTTTGGCAGGTCAGTCAGAACTGCCAGGCCAAGCTTAACCCTAGAATCCTTTGGGAAATCCGTAGAATCCTTCTGGAAAAGCTCACTTTTCTTTCCATTTGTGGATTTTGTTTGGATGTAAGAGTAGGAGTGTACAGAGCAGGCCCTTAATCTGCGGTTTAAACGCATTTGGTGGTCGTTGGTGGAGTTTGATGGTCTTTCCTTGCATGTTCAGCAGTTTCTAGTGTTTCTTGATCTATAATTGCTCCCTTTTTTTCTATATGTGTATTTGTAAGCCCTCTGTATCACACTTTCTTTATTAGCCTCACTTTCCCTTGGAAAAAGTTATGACATCGCCAAAAAGATTTCCCCTTATCTTTCCACCTGTTTCCGTTTACTTTGTATCAACCCAAAAGCAACATATTCCTCAAAATGTTGTTCAGAACCCTTTGAATTTTTCCCTAAAATTTTTAAAAAAGACAACCTTTTGGATTTCAGATACTATGTGCCTATTTCTTTGTTGTACTTAGTCTTCAGTGACCTCTGCCGTTTGTTCTGAAATCTTCCATTTTAAAGTTACTCATTAGAGTAAACACGAAAGAAACAATACAGCGGATTCTTAGTCACTGCTGATTTAAAGCAAAACAAAGTCAGTCGAGCTCGTGCTACGAACCGAATGAATCTTGCCATTTGGGTGTCAATCAGATTAACCTTTCGGTGTTTTAGCCATCTTCCTTTGTCTATGTGTGTCTGCAAACTCATCTAGTTGTCTTCTGAGTAACAGAAGAACCCATTTGTTTAACTTATCCACGTATTTTCACCGTTTTCTTTTCTTTTTGGTGTCCTTATAGAAAGGAATTGAAATCATGAAGTAGGAGCAGATATTGGGGCTCGGTATAACCTTGCTGGTATTTTGGCAATAAATCCATCAGGATACGAGCAAATGGAATTACATTTACCGTCACTCGTTCCAGCGGTATTACCTGTGGATTATGAGTGCGGGTATGCAGCGTTAGTCCCCATTCCATGGAGTCGGATAGGACTCCATGGGGGACTTTGCCAGTATGACAGGTGCTGATATTTTTGGTGCCTGTAATTCCTGCAATTTTTGCCGGTAGGGCGGTGGGATTACCTCCAGCTCTTAGCTGGCAGTAATTCCTGCACTCCACCGGCACACTTGTAGTTGGCCGGTGCGGAAACGTGCCGTATAGGTTAATACCGGCACACTAATTCTGCACCGGCCAACTGGTGATGAGGTTCAATATTGTACATACCCAAAACATTCTCTTTGTCTCATGACTTCTTCAATAAAAACAGCCACTCTAATAATCCAGGGACATTGAGGCTTCCTCCACTTCTACTTACATCCAATGCCTGTCCAAAAGGAGTCTGCTGCTCAGAATACACTTTATGCTGTGGTACCATTTTGTGCTGAAGCCGTTCACTGTATGTTAAGCAGGCCCCTTTCATGTGGGCCCAACACCTATTCTTGACAATAGACTGGTAAGGAAAATCAGTCATTTTCTTGACTATGACAAACTTAAATCACGCACAAGAATAATTCTGTATTGTACAAGCTTAAGCCTAATTTTCTCTTAGGCACTCAAGCATACATTTATCTTCTAGTTAATATATTGTATTAACGTATTATAATTCCGCTTCTCTTGGCCTTAGGTTCTACACACCGTGAGATTTCCAGAATGGGCATCTTCTTTGTTGCATTAACCAGAATTATAGTAAGTGCAAATCAGTATTCCTGTCTTTCACAAGTACAGGTAAGAGTAGCTTAGAAAGCCTTTGGCACACCCCAATATGTAAGTATCTACATTCTGGTATTTTGGATTCTCGGTTTAACACTAATATGTCTTTACCATGTACTTCTCTTCTATGTGGGCAGAAAAAAGTATAAGTGATTGGTGTTTAAGTCAAATAATTGACACTTGTTGAGCGCCATATGGATCACATAGAATTATATAATAGTCGCGGTTTATGTTGATATTAGTGGTAAAGGCAAACATCTCTGTATATCATAAATTGCATATATTTGGTTTGGTAAGGATCCTTTGGTTTGCTAAGCTTCTGATAAGTTTAATAGGCATCTTGTCTTACCCTTTTCACTCTTTGGATTGTTAACTTATTTTTCAATCATTTTGAATAATGTTCAGAATCTAGTGACCTATCAATTAAACACACCAATTAACACACATCTGCTAAATTAACAATGCATGTTGAACTTGTTTCCCTTTGGTGGCATTTTATATGAGAGAAGCCTTTTGTTGACAACACTTACATTGACTGATGAAGGAGTCTCTTTTATCTTCCTTAATTTCTTTATTTTAACTTTCCTGCAAAATGTTGAATTGTTTTTAGAAGAATGCCCACGGAGAAATGAGGGGAGCTGTCAGGAATCTTTTAAAAAAACACATATTATTTTCTTTCAAAACCTAAACCACCCACATCTCCCAAAAGGATTAGTTGAGCCACATCAAAACCAGGAATTAACACTCAAACCATTGGTGCTCATTTATCTACTGATCAAATTGCTTTCAAAGCAGGTATAGTGATATTGGCATAGAGGATGCTATGAGGTCAGCATTGTGATAAGCCACAAACACAGTCCTTGATTGCGTTCCAGGCGCTTGAAACACTGACTGCACACTGACACAGAACAGCATCTGTCAGTATGCGATGTGTATCGTCTGGGGCTAACCTGGGTCTGGTGCACTCGGGTTACGGTGAGAGTTAAGCTATGGAATACAAAGAAACAGTATAGCTGCAGTCTCTGGGTGGCAGGGATTGTGCCCCTGACCCCCAACACATCATAAGTACACAATATAGGAGACCACACGTACCTTTAGACTGTGCTTATCCAATATTTGGTATCCATATAGGGAATGAAGTGTCATTATGCGGGCACATCTCTCAATAACTATGAACTGTTTTTTGAGGATGGCCTGAGTTTTGGAGTAATGTGCCACTCTCCACTTATTTCTGGGGTAAAGACAATGACCTTCACCCTCATAGAGCAGCTTCCCAAACCATTGATCTGTTGGGTGTTTGATGCTCATCATAGGCTCCCAGGATGATTTCAGGGCCTGAGTGTATATCCCTCTATTCAATAAACGACACCAGGGAGCTCCCTTCATTCATCGTGCATGTTGTCTAAAAAGAGCCTAGTCTATAGTGAGAGCAATGCCATTGGGAGCTGGCAGGATAAGTCAGGGGCAAAGTACTCCCCTTGGGAACCAGATGATGCTGTGCAACCTGAGTTCAATCCCCAGGCAAGCAGTTAGTAGCTAGGAGGCTGTGGCATGAAGCAACATACAAAGGAAATAAAATAAATAATAATAACAATATTCTGCAATAGCACAAGCATATTTAGTAGCAGAACGTCCCTTTTTCGTGTTGGGAGTTGGTTCTTGCAACTGAGGTAACAACCCTCAGGAGCGCTTCCTTGGGTGAAGTTCTATCATGCAAATTTGCACAGGGCATACAACATGCAGCCAGGCAAATAAAGCACAGTTTTTCACAAACTTGCTGACGTTTTAATTTTCTTAGTTAGGGAAGTCCAGATGACTAGTTTTATGGTGGGGTATTCCACTTGCATTGAGTTCAGGTAATGGATGGGAGATCTTTGAACGAACAATTCAGTTTAATTATATTTGATTATAGAAACATTATTAAAATCGGAAATGTTGAATTTTTCTTGACCTAGTATGTGCCTGCCTTGATTAGGAATGATGGTATCAGTGATTTATTATCTATTTTGTATTTTGTATGTTAAGCTTGTGTAGCATTTCTCCATTTGCTGGTAAGAAGTAATGGAAAACGTATCCATAAACGTTTATTTTGTGTATTTCGAGAAATTAGCATGTCCTTGCATTGCACGTAATACACATTAGAGAGAAACTCAGGAACAGCACCACCCACTTATAAATCAGTATGAGGATTGGTATTAGTCCTCATGTCCACTTTGTATTATCACCAAAATGTTATTCTGTCCCTACAATGGGCCTGATATGCTTGATGGGGTGTGACTCAAATATGGAAAGAAATGGCTACATAATAATAGCATGCATTTGTGTTAGATATGTGTGAAAATGTAGAAGGCTATACACCTGATGTGTAGGCATTGACTGATTGACCACCCTTAAAATATATATCCAGCGGAGGAGTGTTGTCTTGTTAAAAATGTGAAATAATTCCAACAAGTGATCAACTGACCAGACTTTCTTCAACGCTTTGGGAGATGGAGAGGTGAAGGGCCTTGGATATAACGTAAACGTATGATGGCTATAATGCATTATGGGATGTTTGGTATCAATTAAAGTTTCATGATGATTAATACCTATGGACTAGTGGAAAAGAGTCAGTTTCATACCTTGCTAGACTTTATCAGATCTGGTTTCATGTGGAAGGCTAAAGGGCTGGAGGTGGTCCCTAAAAACTCTACAGGTACCCCTCTTCTCCTGCCTAGCAAGTCAACAGCAAATAACACATGTAAGACCGTAGACTAGAGAAAGTGTCTTTTACTGGGGTAGGTATAAAGAACAGAGATTTTAAACAAAGACTTCTGTAGCATCAGTGAAGATGACTTCATAAAGAAAGATTTCAGACAGATCCAGCAGAATATTCTAAATGCATAACTTGAAGTAGAAAAATACACAACTTTCAAGCAAAATTACTGGTACATGGTTCAAATCTGGAAGAAGTCGATCACGGTGTAGTGAATAGGATTACGTGTCAGATAATGTCGGTGTAATCACATGTCCGAACAACATTATGCTGAAGGCAAGAGGCAAGAAGAATAATTAATCGTTCACAATCATACCAATGCCGGCAATGGGAATACATATTGATATCCGACCACATCTTAGTACTGTGCTAGTAAAATCTAATGCTGAACAACAAAGCATTAACATATGGTAATCGGGTTGGTGTTGCTGAGTAACACAACTGTGGGATTTCGCAGTGCTTGTCGTTTTCGATGATCTTCTTTAACACAGCCATATTTCATGCAAAGGATCACTGTATACTTCATAGTCCTCACATCCCACCTTGACAACTGTTAGGATGTGTTACTCTGCATATTTTGTAACAACTACTGCATTGTCCATGCTCTCTTGCTCTTGATTCATACGGAGGTAGAAATAACCATCAGTATCCCTACACAAAGTCGGGAAATAAGTCGTTTTCTGTCCTCCTTCAACACTGTAAGAGGTATGTGGTGGCCCCCAGTTTCCATGACCGAAGTGCTATCTGTACACCAACAAACACAACAGGGCACATGCTCCTTGGGATTTTAATTGGATTTGAATTAGCACTACTGGATTATAGGTTGATGGTCTGAGTCCTCTGCAAGGTTTTCAGTTGCTACATTTCTGGTGACCGCTTTGCTTGGAGCGCCTCTCGCAAGGGAGGCCAAGTGGACAGAATAGAGGAATTTACATTGCAATCTGGCCAGTACAGTAATCCCCTGTTCAGGCAAAATATTCTCATGTAATCCAAGGAACAATTACAATAGACTCACATAATTGTACATTGTTTGGAAGAAAAGTGCAGGCATATGAGTAAGTAGAAACAGGGGGGGGCTTTGAGCCTTCTTTTTTGTTGGAGGGGGGCCTGACTCAAAAAGGCTAATATTATAGGAAGAAGAAAGAAGAGTCATAGGCTACCCCTAATCTAACCATATGAAAAGGTAGGCTGAGAGGGAGCAGGTAGCCAGTGTATAAATGCTGGCGAAAAAAGAGGAAAGGAGCTGAGGAGATTGCAGCAAAAACAACAATTTATTTACACACTTTTAAAACAATGGGTCTAAACACAAAACCTATTTGAGGGTTTTCTTGAGTCGAACCTCAACACAACATTGAAATTGTTTTTAAACATCACAGTATGGAATAGGTGGAGGTTAGTAACATATTAAGTGAAAAAAGAGGTTTGCATTACTACTTTGAACATATAGTAGTATTGGTTGCCGACACATGAATATGTTTCCAGTCCGGGATAGAAATGCGACTTCACTTGAGCGTAGTGGTGTAGTTTAGTGAAGGGTCCGGACTTTCATCAGGACGAGGTTTTAGGGGTTGGGTTTCTGCAAAAGGATAGGAATGTTTAGAATAGTGTTTAGAAACAAGGGGGGGGGAGAACCTCTAAACCTGCGGGGTCGGAGCCTACCTTGTGCAACATGAACGGTCAGATTGAATAATCTTTTGAAGGAGGCCTGCGTAAAGAGCTAGGCGGAACGCTGTAGCTGGAGTCTACAGGGAAAATGGATAACAACAAGTTATCTAAGTGCAAAGAATTCCACAGGATGGCAACCATATAATAGAATTTGAAGGGTTACCTTAATCAAAAAAGGAAATACAGGTATGAGGCTGTAAGGCGGAGGCACTGGTATGCCGTGTCCGAACGTTGATGGCACTGAAAAAATGGTGACAAAATGAATTAAGGTGCTCAGCCGAAAACAAATAAAAAGTGCGCGGTTAAATGTCTACAGTGGGATGTTATCAAGACTAGCGCATAGGTGGACGGTGTAGTAAGGCCGTCCGTGAGGGATGAAAAATGGCGCTTGTTAATGGAAAGCTAGGGGGAATTCTATGTCCTAGTAAAAGGCCGAGGAACACAATTAGTGAGGCCTAGGGCTGTACAAACTTACCAACTAAAGCTGGGCTACAGGGAACAGTAGCGCTTCTGTTCGTGAGCCGGGAGCGGTGCACGAAAAGTGAGCTGTCTCCGACTGGGGTAGCTAGGAAAAGCTATTAGGTGCGCATGCGCGTATTAGGGCCGCAGTGAAACTGATCGCGCGCATGTGCAGTAGGTGATGCTAGTCAGCGGAGCATGCGCGATGGAATGAATCGCAAAAGAAGAGTAAGTGTTATTGGGCTAAAGGTATATCAGGTATTGTTGTTGATTCTCGCACATGGATGTCAGTAACAAATGGTGAGATAAGGAGCTACAGCATTGATTCGTGTAGGATGTGCGAAATATTATAATGAAAACAAATTAATTAAATTTATAGACAACAATCAGGGACATTATGAGAGAGACTCTTAATGTTTTGGCACGGAATATGTTGCTTAAGGGCACAAGTCATGTCATTGTACAAAAGGGCAAGTGCAAGGTCAAAAAAAACATTATTTAGAGAAGCTACAGCAATGAATCATGTAGGTGCAGTTCGAAGCATTATAAAGAAGACAAATTAATTAAATGACAGTGAGAGACATTATAAGAGAGACTCTTAATGTTTTGGCAAAAAATATGTTGCATAAAGGCACTAGTTATGTCATCGTACAAAAGAGTAAGTGCAAGGTCTAGACGTTATTCTTGATAACAAAAACAGCAGAGGCATTGTTTGCAATTGTAGTGCTGACCTGTTTTTAGTAACACATGGTTGGATAATCTAGGTGATTGCCACTATGACCTATAGGACACTAGAAGGGGAGGACTGGTAGGTTATTTGAAGAATAGGTTCCATTCGATGGCCACGTTAAGGTCTTGCTTGACTGAATTCAGGCGATATATCCACTGTTGCTCCAATTTCCGTAGGGCCAAGTCTCTGTCTCCTCCTCTAAAAGGGTTCTTGGCTGTTTGCAGAATGAACCAAAAAATATCATTGTGTGTGTGTTTCTTTTCTTGGAAATGTGATACCATTGGTTTATCTTGAATGCCATTCCTGATACATGAGCGATGCTCACAAATACGTTGTCGTATCTCTCGTTTACTTTTGCCAATATAGAAAAGTTTGCATGGGCACTGTATGGCGTACACGGTCCATTTACTTTTGCAATTTGTGAAAGTGTTGAACAGCCAGGGTTTGCCGTTCAGTTCAATGGATTTCATGTCTTTTGTTAAGCAACATATGGAGCAGGATCCGCATCTGAAGTGACCTTTTACCGGGGGTAGGTTCCATAGGGTATTTTGTCTTTCAACAGTTGTTTCAGTATATGTGTGGACCAGTCTGTCTTTTAAATTCTTGCTTCTCTTGAAGGCAAAGCGAGGTTTGAGAGGTTTGAAGGTCTCAGTGTGCAAGATGTTCCAATGACGTAAGATGCTTTTCTTGATTTGGTTACTTAGTGGAGTGAAGGTTGTGACACAGGTTATTTTTTCCGTATTGGTTTCACGGGGAGTCGGTGTGAGACAGGATTCTCTACTTCTATTTTTCGCTTTTTTCTTTGCCTGGCGAATAATATGGCTAGGGTATCCTCTTTCTTTTAAACGCAGTGAGAGATCTTTGCTTGTTGTGTCGTAGTCTTCTCGGGTTGTGCAGTTGCGCCTAAGGCGTAAGAATTGGCCTAGGGGTAGATTGTCTTTGAGTGCTGCTGGGTGAAAGCTTTGGAATTCCAACAGTGTATTTTTTGCCGAAGGTTTGCGATAGAGAGTGGTAGCTAGGGTATTGGCACATCCTACACGAATCAATGCTGTAGCTCCTTATCTCACCATTTGTTACTGACATCCATGTGCGAGAATCAACAACAATACCTGATATACCTTTAGCCCAATAACACTTACTCTTCTTTTGCGATTCATTCCATCGCGCATGCTCCGCTGACTAGCATCACCTACTGCACATGCGCGCGATCAGTTTCACTGCGGCCCTAATACGCGCATGCGCACCTAATAGCTTTTCCTAGCTACCCCAGTCGGAGACAGCTCACTTTTCGTGCACCGCTCCCGGCTCACGAACAGAAGCTCTACTGTTCCCTGTAGCCCAGCTTTAGTTGGTAAGTTTTTACGGCCTCACTATCCGTGTTCCTTGACCCACATACGTCCCGCGCGGCCCTATTACGCGCATACGCACCTAATAGCTTTTCCTAGCTACCCCAGTCGGAGACAGCTCACATTTCGTGCACTGCTCCCGCCTCACGAACAGAAGCGCTACTGTTCCCTGTAGCCCAGCTTTAGTTGGTAAGTTTGTACAGCCCTAGGCCTCACTAATTGTGTTCCTCGGCCTTTTACTAGGACATAGAATTCCCCCTAGCTTTCCATTAACAAGCGCCATTTTTCATCCCTCACGGACGGCCTTACTACACCGTCCACCTATGCGCTAGTCTTGATAACATCCCACTGTAGACATTTAACCGCGCACTTTTTATTTGTTTTCGGCTGAGCACCTTAATTCATTTTGTCACCATTTTTTCAGTGCCATCAACGTTCGGACACGGCATACCAGTGCCTCCGCTTTACAGCCTCATACCTGTATTTCCTTTTTTGATTAAGGTAACCCTTCAAATTCTATTATATGGTTGCCATCCTGTGGAATTCTTTGCACTTAGATAACTTGTTGTTATCCATTTTCCCTGTAGACTCCAGCTACAGCGTTCCGCCTAGCTCTTTACGCAGGCCTCCTTCAAAAGATTATTCAATCTGACCGTTCATGTTGCACAAGGTAGGCTCCGACCCCGCAGGTTTAGAGGTTCTCCCCCCCCCCTTGTTTCTAAACACTATTCTAAACTTTCCTATCCTTTTGCAGAAACCCAACCCCTAAAACCTCGTCCTGATGAAAGTCCGGACCCTTCACTAAACTACACCACTACGCTCAAGTGAAGTCGCATTTCTATCCCGGACTGGAAACATATTCATGTGTCGGCAACCAATACTACTATATGTTCAAAGTAGTAATGCAAACCTCTTTTTTCACTTAATATGTTACTAACCTCCACCTATTCCATACTGTGATGTTTAAAAACAATTTCAATGTTGTGTTGAGGTTCGACTCAAGAAAACCCTCAAATAGGTTTTGTGTTTAGACCCATTGTTTTAAAAGTGTGTAAATAAATTGTTGTTTTTGCTGCAATCTCCTCAGCTCCTTTCCTCTTTTTTCGCCAGCATTTATACACTGGCTACCTGCTCCCTCTCAGCCTACCTTTTCATATGGTTAGATTAGGGGTAGCCTATGACTCTTCTTTCTTCTTCCTAGGCATATGAGTAAGCAAGCCGACAAGCCTTAACCATACATGAGATGAAGCAATACCAATGCTATGTTGTCTTGTATCCAATGAGGATAGGAGAGCTGTGGTGTAAGTTTTTGAGTGATGTGAGCTGGCCAACAAAGTTATGTGAGTCTTTACTGAAAGATTGGCTCCAGATAGCACACAGTGTCCTCACCACATTCACAGTGACAGGACCAACATGCACGGCAGCAAGCCAGATGGATGCAGGCCAAAGATTGTTAACATTATTGTACCTATCAGAGAGCACAACTCATGAGTTAAAGGGCGGCTTCTGCTAAGAGCCAACCTGCATTTGGCAAGTTTTAATACTAGCCGGATTTACTTCACCCTTCATCCATCCCCAGTCAATGTCAGGCCATTAAATAGGATCATCATTACAGCTATTATGACGGTGATTAGAAGCAGGTACAATCTGGCATGAAGAACTGTCTACAAAATCTGATATTATTAGTATTATTATTATTATTATTATTATTACTGTTAATTTCATATTAGAGGGATTCAGACATAACGTATTTGCCTACATCTTTCTGTCAATCAGTTTCAAGGACTCAGAGAGATGTTCTCTGGACAATTGTGAACAATGTGTCACAGGCAAAAATGTGTCATTCAATGTCAGTGCTGTTAATGAAGGTGGTTAGCATGGAAGACAGGGAGAGCCAATTTAGACTTCACAAGTTGTCTGATAGGTTATTATTGTTATTATTATTATTATTATTATTATTATTATCATTATTATTATTATTATTATTGTTATTAGTATTGTATTTTTTGATTGCAGGCCTAGCTTTACAGAGGCATACAACAGTACAGATGCATAACAGAGTTTTTTATTCACAGGTAACAACAGAACAGATTTACCGGTGGGGGGGGTGGGATACAGAGGAGCACAGAGGAGGGGCACAGCTGTACCGGGGGGTGGGGTAGAGAGATGCGGGCAGCTTCTAGTAAGGCAGGTGGCGCGAGGGGCAAAGTGATGGCCTAGGTGTTGAGGTGGAGAGATTCCTTAAAGAGCTTGGTCTTGAGTTATTTTCTGAATTGTAGGAGTGTGGGAGTGAGTTGGATGTTGACGGGGAGGAGGTTCCATAGTCTTGGGGCGTAGGCCAGGCTTGTTTTCTGGTCCTTTCCTTTTTGCAGCAGCAGATTTCAAGTCTGCACGTGCCCTGGCTTCTGGGGGTGCGCTGTCCGCCGAAGATGCAAAATTTCTCTGCAAGGTTGCTGGGTAACTTGAGCGCGACTGCCTTTTAGATGATGCAGTAATGTTATTTTTGCATGCAGTGGGAGCCAGTGAAGGTCAATGAGGGCTGGGGGGAATGTGGCGTGCAGCCACGTGTTGGACACTTCTCAGGGGCACAAGGTTGGATGCCGGGAGACCTTCGAGAAGTGCATTACCCCATCCAGGTGGGCTAGGACCAGTGCTTGAACTGAGTATCTAAAGCTGTCCGGAGGGAAGAAGGGCTTGACTTTTTGCGGGAGTGAGCACTGATACCAAGCTGTCTGCAGTGTCTTAGCTTTGTGTGTCTTGAAGGAGAGGTGTTTGTCCATGTGGAAACTGAGGGACTTGACGCAGGATGATAGCTCAGGTGTGAAGCCCTCAGAGGTCATGGTTGATAGCCAGGTTTGTATGTCTGGGTGTTACGTGTATGATTTGTGTGGTGGATGGGAAATACTCTGCGATTAAAAGAGACAAATAAAGTTGCATGGTGAAGTAGAAGACAATATTAATACGTCATGCCTTGCCCCCCACACTCCAGAACATTTCCAAACATTTGGAGCTATTGATAAATTACAAACTTGAATGGTAATAGGTGCATTGAGCTAAAAGAAAATATTGTACCGTGGTAGCTTCTCTAATTATGAAATAAACAACACATGATGGTCCATGATAAGTAACCCCTGCAAAGTATTATTTGGCAAGTAGTTCTTATCTCCAAAGGACATAATTTGTGTTCCAACATTGGAGTTGCACAATATCTAAAGTGCAGATGCAAATGCTTTTAAAATGTACACGTGTAGATTTGCATACACATTGTTTTTTTTAATTATTTGAATGAATGAAAATGTATTTTTCGAATGTCGGCAGTGATATCTCACCCCTGCGCCTTGTGGCCCAACAAAAATATAATTACACTGAGCCATTAGCCCGCTGTGGATCAGACTTTCAATTGGGACTCCTGAAAGTCCTATGGCAAGGGTTTCATCAGCCATATAAAAATCGCGATTTTATACCCAACAGATGCACACAAATGTTGAGTCTCTGAAGAAACATTAGGTGGAATTTCTCGCGCTTTGGAGCCTTTTAAACCCTGATTTAGCGGCATCTGTTGATGGGAAACTTTTGACATGGATAATGAAAGGCGTACTGACTTTTTGGAGCCGTAAAAGAGAATGGTTGCATTTAGCGTGGTTAATGGGAGCCAGGTCCTCCTCTGAGCCAGCTCCTCTATCATGGATGGCGGTTAGATGCGGATGTCTTCCATGTCATTAGAGGATTCCAACCTATTAAACGTGTCTCATTAAGAATCAGACCTGGACTCTGCCATGACTTATCTTGTTTTTAGAAAAGGCCAATGCTTTTATTGCCCAGAAATCGTTTTTTTCCAAATGAAATTAGTAAATAACGTTAATATTTCATACTGCCGTTCTTTGAAAAAATCTGAATTATAAATTTGGAACGAAGTGAGGTAGTAATAATCGCATTAAATCTCTTTGTTTGAATGTGCATGAATAGGACAGTGTGTACATCATTGGCTGTAGACATCCAAGATGAATTTAGGAGGCCCTTATTAGTGATAATGACCTCTGTCAATGACCTAAGAAGAGGCGCGGTTTTCTTGATATCTCCCTGACAATATGGAGCTGAATGACAGACCGAACATTCCTCTTAATGTATCTGCCCTTTGCAAGATACACTTGTCCTTGTTCTGCCCTGTGACAAATCAACTTCTGGGGCACCAGTGGTCCCGGGATGAATATTGGTTTCTAAAACATCAATCAGCCCCACACCAGAAGGGATCCAAACAGATTGGAAACACAAGCAAATTATCAACCTCCTTGTCCAATTTTGGTAACGTTGATGGAACGGACAGACTTATTTCTGAAAGGTAATGAATGGATCATTGGTTAGTTGCAACAAAGAAAAAATACAATTATTACCCAATGATAAAAGGGACTGTCCAGTCAAGGTTATAGACAAATATCTACGTCATCATTATCAGAACAGACAGTGCTAGCACACTAAGAAGTACAACCTGCCCTGTAAAGAAATGAGGACAGACAATTTCAAAGACAGAAAAGGTATGCACTCTGGACACTGACAGGAGGGTAGTCAGTAATTAATCATAATAATTCAACGATACTTGGTTTCAGCACAAAGGGAGCAATAGGTTGTAAAATGTCACTTGGTGGGCTTTGGAGAAGGACCAGGGGGACCGAACCACAATGTTCCTTGCGCTGTAGGCGTTCATGGTCTTCGACAGCAATGAGTCGGTTCCAGTGCACTTTGCAGCTTCTGTGACAGACTTCAAGATGGGAGTCAGCTGTGTGTATCAGGTAACTGGCAGTTCGGCAAGCGAGGCTGGATGGACGGAAGGCTGCAGGCTGGCATACATGGGTGCTCAGGGTCAGGAATCATTGTCTCAGTGCTGGTCGGCAGTTATGAAGCACTGCCTGAGGTTTGTCGGAAATGCTTTAGTGAGTGCAGCATTACAACCATCAGCAGTACAGTTGGTTGCATCTCGAGGGGCTCGACTGGCTCAAAAATGTCCTTTAAAGGCACATGTTGGTAAAGGCTTGTCGATGCACTTCTCCTAGCTTCTTCACTGTGCTCCTGTCATCCTTTAAAGTGGATGGCACAAAGCTGAGGAGAGTGTTTCGGGCAGCTACCTTGTCCTTGGTTTTGGCTCAGAAACTCTCTGGCACTTGCCACCTAGGAATCTTGATGCAGAGCCTAGCGCAACATGCTCTGTGCTGGCTGTGTACTGGTTCTGGAGCTGTTGGAGAGTCCCTTGGATTCAGTATCTCCATCTGTTCCCTGGGAGATGTTTAGGGGAGGGATCTTGCTTCCCTCTTGGGGGTCCTGACCTTTCTTCATTGGCAGAAGATGTAAAGCAGAATGTACCTCCAGCAAGGGTCTTCTTGCTACTCCTTGCAAACTCTTCAGATGATCTGCCAAAAGAGGGGCTCAGCCCTCTTTTAAAGCCAAATGGGCCACAGTGATTGATGTAGGATAAGCCTACCTTAATGAACCAATCCTCAGTCCCCATCAACATTCTCATGTATGCATGAGGTCTTTACCAGAGTGCTTTGCAACAGAAAAGATAAAGGGGTGAAAACATGCAATACCAAGTCCCAACCTTCTTCCTGTCTGTTGTGGATCAACAGTTCTCTCTGGTCAATGGAGCTCTCTGGGGTTCCTGATTAAAGCTGCAGGTCTCCCTTGAAGCTGTAGCAGGACCAGACTTTCTGGTGCCATCAATCCACATACGTGTACCTTTTGAATTAGTTCCCCCTGCGGGGATGACTACTGTAATACATGCAGTCCCAGACATGACATTTCACTGTCCATTGATACTAAGGGTGGGAGCTGGCTTCAGGTTTATACAGTGCATATCAAAAGTTGTTGGGGTTACCTGTCTCTTTTGTTAACCTCTGCAGCCAGGCCACATGAGGGCCAGTTTGAAGTACACTCTATTTGGATGTTAATTATGTTGATTGCTGCCACCATCTACAGGGCTCACAAAAGGACATGGTGGATCCATGGAGCCTTTGTTAGTTTATTAGGCTGCCCATGGCAGGAGGAATGTTTGGCCCTCACCCTTTTGAGATGCATTGTGTACTCCATCTGTCAGATCTCAACTAAATATGACAGGGGGGACTGCACCTGCAGGCTGTGTCCACCCACAGTACACAGGTCTATGTTTCTGTCGTGCAGCGAGCATAGGAAAATGCGTGCTGATTAGACCCACACATTTTCCAGAGGTGGATCTACCATCATTCAATTTCATAAACATTTTTTAAAAGCCCAGGTGAGAAAACACCAACCGTGCAGATGGATGTATTCCTCACATGCCCCTCTCAATCGACTCCAATGTTTCATCATTTCCAGTTCAGCTTTCTAGCCTGAATGTTCAAATGGCCCCATGGAGCTGGCAATCCTTACCCTTCATGCTCTTTGCTTGTTCCAGCCTTTTCTTAGGTTATGCCCAGGTGAATAGCTCACGAGGTTGGAATCCCGCTCCATGGACAACCTAGTGGTTCAGCCATTCCAGGTTGATAAATTGAGCACCATTAAGATAGGGTAATCATGCTACCTGTTTTTTGCATGCCTAGAAGCTGGAAGAATCAGGCAATAAGTGCAGTGAAAGAGCAAACATTATTATTGTTATTTGAGTCTCTCCTCTGCAGCTGCGGCCAAACACATGTCCATGTTAATGCTGCTATTTGCAAAACTTTTGTACTGCTTAAGCGCTAGATGTATGCTCCACTCCTATCTTCATATCATACCGTCGATAATTCTTTCATCTACTGTTTGTAAACCAACGAAAGTGATTATTAGATAACAATTCATGATGCACAGGCTTGCAGCAATGTAAAACATAGTGTTGTTGAGAAATTCCAAATACTTCTGAGTTAACTTACATATAGATTGCTTCTTATTTCAGGTTTATGATAATTCTAACAGGTAACATACCTAATACCATACCTGAGTTCAGTCTCTAAGCGCATAATTCGAACCTCTATTGCTCTGCCTGGTCTTGCTCCAAGACAGTACATTGCCCCTGTGCTATCCTCCGTTCAATTCATTTCCAACAAGTTTGTGACCTCAGTTATGCAAAGGTCAGTGTGAATGTACCACTGGCAATGTGATTCTGCATACAAAAATTGACAAATATCACCGCTAATTATGCCGGGATGATAGCCAGGAGGCAACGCGTTTGTCTTGGAAGCAAGACAATACGGAGCGACACAGGTTTGAATCCCGCTCCCGCACTTGTCTCTGGTAGTAAGTGTATTATAAAAGAGTAATTAATTAATTATATATAGCATTGGAAGGTATAGGTTAACATTATATTTGTTGGGGACTAAAGCTACCATTGCTGGTAAACTGAATAACCACTGGTGGTGAACTAGATGCTGCAAATGATGGGCATCAAAAGAAATTGTGAAACCTAACCTAACACTGTCTGATTGCCACAAAAAATAAAACGACCTGCAGCTTGGTTTTGAAAATGGCCAAAACCTGCTGACATGATTGTTGCTACTTGCATTAAAGGCCTGACTCCACACATACACATAATGTCCTGGAAGTAGTTTTGTGTCCGTAACTCACACGTTTGCTTGGGATGTCCTGCAAATGAGGTTCTTCCCTGTTCAGATTAACTAAAGCAACTATGCTAGACATTTCTCTGCAAACTGTCGAGAACCTCACTTCTACAGCACAGGATGAAGACTTTCATTGTCCGCTCCAATTTCAAACTAATGACATGCCTACTCATGTTGATCTTCTTTTTTCAGAGAACTGTGCAGTTCACATGGCTGTAGGTTCCAAAATGAAATGCCCAAAATGTGCCATGTCATTGTGCATTTGAGTACTAGCTGGGGCAGGTCGTCCATAATGGCTCAGAGGTGTCAACCAAACCATTTTGCCAGCCCAGTGAAAACACTAAGCACTCCCTCAGCTAAAAAGACATCTGAGGGAGCACTTCTGCGATGGCTTGAATTGTCAAAGGGAAACGTGATTTTTCATTGACAGTTCATACCCAGCACACATGATCAATAGGCTATGCAATGCCAAGGGTGTTTTGCTTCCCCAGCCATGCATGGTCCATTGTGTATGCAGGGGACTGCATCTCTCGATGTGCATATGGGGGCTCCTGCAACTCCCTGCACATTCAGAGCAGTTCACCATAGTCCTGGTGGCACTCAAGCTCCTGCATGCATGTGCAGGAATCAGTAGCGTTCTCTTCTTCCGAGTTCCTGTTCATGTTGCACTGGATCCCGAGACCCATCATAGAATCCTGTTCTCCTGATGGTGGTTGAGTGAATTTGGGACTGAGACTGCAGGTAGGAAAACACAATTTCTATGTGAACATCTGTGTGGCTGAGTGCTGAGTGTATGTTTGGGTGCTTCTGTGAATGAAAGAGTTTATGTTTTGTGGGTGTGTGTATGAATGAGAGAGTGTATGGTATGCGTGTGAACGAGTTATGAATGGTGTGAATGTGTGTAGGTGTGCAAGTTAATGTGTATATGTATGCTTATGAATGATGAATGAATGCGTGTGGTTGGTTGTGTGACTGCTCTGATTTGGGGGTGCAGGGCAGCAGTTGGATTGTTACTGGATATCCATGTTAAAGCAAACATGATAAATGTTTTTACATGGCTAGACTTGCTGCATTGCTGCAGCTGGCCTGGTTGTATTTCTGGCTTGCCATCATTTATTGGCCATCAAGATGAAATCAATCATGATAAGTGTTATTATGTGGCTAAACTGGCCTACACAGCTGCAGCCAGTCTAGTTATTTTTGTTTACTGAGGCACTGACATGTAATTTTTCTATTGGGCATCAAGGTGAAAGCACATAATGAGCACATGTTTCATTATGTGACTAGATGAGCTTTCAGTGCTGCAGCCAGTCTGTTACATTATATGCTTCTGGCATGGCATGTTTTACTGGGCATCACATTTATAACAAACATATTACATGCTGTTATATGGCTGAACTGTACTGTGTTGCTGCGGCTAATCTGGTTAGGCTTTCTGACTCTGGCAAAGCATTTTGAACTGGGCATCAAGGTTAAAGCAAACATGATAAGTGTTGTTATGTGGCTAGACTGGCCTATGTTGCTGCAGCCAGTTTTGTTGTGTTTACTGTCCCTGTCACAGAAGTTTTTAATGGGCACCAGGGTGAACGCAAACATCATAAGTGTTGTTGTGTGATTAGATAAGCTTACATTGTTGCAGCCAGTCGGGTTACATGTTCTTCCTGTGTCATGGCATTTGTTACTGGCCATCAAGGTTAAGGTAAACACGTTAAGTGTTGTCATGTGGATGAACTGAACTGCATTGCTGCAGCTAATCTAGTTAGGATTTCTGGCTCTGGCATTACATTTTGCACTTGGTATCAAGGCTAAAGCAAACATGATAAGTGTTGTTGTGTGGCCATAGAGGCTTATACTTCTGCAGCCAGTTATTTTGCTTCCATTATGGCATTTTTTACTGGGCAACACAATCATAACAAACATTATAAGCGTTGTTATGTGGCAGAACTGGACGGCATGGCTGTAGATAGTCTTGGTACATTTTCTGACGGGCATGTTCTTTTTTACTGGCAAAGGAAAGCCAACAGGAGCATATTGTATGTGGTACTTCTGACATGTATTGGTGCAACCTGCACAGACATGTATGGGCGCAGCCAGCATGAAAATGTGTTTACATTGTGATCAAAGTCATAAGTAAAATGAGTCAGAAAATGATTTGTTTGACATGCATCATTTTTTCGATTGGATCAAGTATTACCCAGCAAAACTGAATGTTAACTCTACGCTTTTGACCCAATCTTTCACAGAAATGATGCTGTAAAATGCACCATTTTAGCACATTATTTTTAAAATGTTATCAGCGGAGAGCCCCAAATTCCCTTTGGTTGGTTCAAGCTTCATCACTACTCTCGATCGTTTCTGCATTTTCAAGGGAACAATGTATGCCCCCCAATTAAAAAATGTACAAGCTGCCATTGAGTACTAGACACAGTAGCAGAAGGAATGTAATATTTGAAGCTGATTGATAGTAATGGTTTTGTTATGTTAGTAACACTTGTAAAGCGCACTGTGACCCGGATGTCTCCTGACACTGAGAAAAGGCTACAATCCGCAGGGACAAGAGGAATTGGAGGTAATTTATAAGGGAAAAAGGAAGGTCTTCCATGATTTCCGAATTTTGGGCATGGTCCTCTGTAAGCCTCAGTGTAATGGGAAGAGTATTCCAAAGAGTTGTTGCTGTGATAGAGAAAGCAATACTGCCCACTGATTTCTTTTTGAACATAGGCACAACAAGAAGGCCTGTATTTGCCTATTGAAGGATTCTGGCTGGAGAGTAGGGAATAACCTTCTCCTGAAGGTAAGGAGCCCCTTTTCTATGCAGGGCTCAACGAGATAGACAGAGAGCTTTAAATTTAATTCTGCTTTACACCAGGAGCCAGTGAAGCTGGAATAAGAGAGGAGAAATGTGTGCATATTGGGGCACACCAACAACTAAACAAGCTTCTGAATTTGGGAGAATTTGAAGTCTATTAATATGGTATTTGGGCTGGGCCAGTAGAGTAGCGTTACAATAATCAAGAATGCCTAAAACTGAAAAGGTCGCTATCAGTGGGTGTGGAAAAAAGTGTCCACCTTTTTATTTTTTTTATTTTGTTTTCTATTTTAATAATGAAAGCATCTCATTATTTCTAGTAGTACTGATAGTTTGAGCCAGTCAGAGAGAGGTCAGATGAAGCAAGAATGCTCCTTTTGCATACATTCCTGGGATAGACAGGGTCTTGTTTAAGGCATCCCTTAATTCCAGGCCCCAAATGTGTGTTCTTACCTCGGACACCAGGAGAAGGGAGGTTTAACACTCCATGGCATTTATATTTTTGAAATGTCCTCCAAGGCATGTTCATTTGCAGTTCCTAATTTTGTTTTTGTGTGCATGCTAACAATCAAATATGTGTTTTCGGTATGCAGTTTGTTGACTAGTTTCAGAAGACAGATGTGACCAGGTCATCATTTTTTCCTGCGTACTAAGCAAAACAATTTCACGATTATTCCAATCGCGCAGGAAATACAGGTGGTTTTACTTTTTCCTGGCCTAAACTAGTTTGCCAGATAAAAATTTAAAATAACTGGGTCATTTTGTGCAAACGGTAAAATACACACAAAAGACTACTTCTGCACATGCTTCTACTTGTGTGCAAGTGGGGCTCTTGGGGCAATTTAAGTGTTTTAGGGGTGAGGTGGCACTTGGGCATAGCAATCCAAACAATCCTTGGTTTATGTACACAAGTACACCTCATCCTTAAAATATTCGTAAATACCACCTTCGATGGCTAAGCTGCTAGGTGGATGCAGAGTTTACACACCAAACCCACCTTTATGTGAATATTTACCATAAGTGCATGGCTTCTTAATTGCTGGTAGAGACAATGCTTCTGCCAGTGAATGATGAAATGAGCACCAGTATGTTGGGTGGGAAATTTAGATATGAGGAGGGCCTTTACTTGTCCTCATTCAGTCAAAGAAATTAATTTCTTCATAGAGCGTCACAACACAAAGTGAAAGGGTTAACTTTCAAAATGGAACCAGGAGCTGCTGAGATTCCGACCATCCAAAACATTTACATTTTTGGCCCACTCTAAGGGCCCATGAAAATGGGCCACAACACATGCTTCAGATGGGATGCAGGGATGTCTGTTACACCCATATTTGTCTTCTCTGAGTTTGCCACAGATATTTTAAAGCATGGAGGTGATCTTGGTGACATCCACATCCTCTCAAAACTGCAGCTTGTCAATGGGACATATCTATAATTTTGGGTTGTGCAGCATGTGGGTTTTGAGAAGAGAACCCTTCTAATCATTGAAAAAGAGAAGAGGGCTTGACGACCTCTATAGGTTCTCAGCTGTGGGCATTTATTTGGTATTTATTGAATGTACTTCATTGGCCGGTTGGGGTCACGAAAAGTGGAAGAAACCATTTCAGTTCAGTGCTGTGCACTGCTGAGGGGGCACAAAGGAGAATATATGGGGGCATTATATTGATGTCAGCTTCACATAAATTGTATTGGCACTTCACCTAAGGTCATTTGGGCTGTTTCAATAATGTGACCTCATGCCTGATTGTGGAAATCGAAATAATATTATACCCCCTATCGCATTGTTTGAATGTATGTTGGCCTACGCCAAGATGTCTAAAACATCGTGTAAATAGATTCCGCGGCAAGGTCTTGACCTTAATGTATTGTGTAAATCGCCATCTTGGATTTAGCCGCCATTTTAGGTTCTCTTGTAGTGTGGAAGTCACCCTGAACAACAAAATGGAGGCCGAATGACATTTCGAGTGGAATTCTGGCCGTTGTGACCTCCGCACACATGAATAAGTAATATGCCCGCAGGCCACTTGTTGGGGTCGCGAACTGAGACCTTGTCCTATCCCTGACCTATGTGTAAATGAACAACTGTATCAGCGGAACTGATCAAATGCATACATTATGGGATTGACCTGGCAACTAACTCTAGGCCTGGTTCCAAGAATGGTTAACCCGCGAGGGGGTTGGCCAGAGCTGGATAAAAAGTATAAAAACCCGAGTATCCCAATGTACGGTCTCTCACACTAACACGGCGAACTACCGTTGATAGTTCGTTCTGTTACTCTGAGGGCCGAATAGCGATCCGTTTGTCAATTGACTTTTTGGTAATTGTTGTATCTTTGAATAAAGCGCTTTGTATGTCCTTTGTAACCTGTGTTGGTGTGTTTCCTTTGAGCTTCCCGGCCTCATATCAATTTTTCTGTTTCCACAGTTGGCGCCCGAATAGGGACCCTCAAGATTGATGCCGGATCATTGAAGGTTGACGCAGACTATCGAACCGGGATCGGACGGTGTGATTCTGTGGGCCCGACCGATCGAGACGCGATACCTCGGCAGCGCTGCACGATCCGATCCTTGGACGATAGTCGTGTGGTCTGACACGGCATCTTGACGAGGGTCCAATTTTGAGGCGGGCAGATTTGCCGAAACCACCAAACACAAGGTAAAATTCGTTAGGTAAGTTCTTTGGTAAACCGTACGGTCCTCCTTAGGTTTGGTCAGGTGCAGTCGTGACCCGGCTCTTAATTTAACCCTGACAATTTGAATTTGGCGTATTGTATCTGCAGACACAATTATTGAACCAGGTAACACCAATTTTTTGTGAAATGCCTGGGAAATTGTCTAGCTGCTTTAGGGCTCTGTTCCGCAGCGATCGACAATCCTTGGAATTTAGCCGCCCGGCACCACAGGAGGGGTCGCCGGCGTGTACTATGTACTGTAAGTATGGCATTGGAAGTATAGTATTTAATGATATTTGCCACAGACAGACCAGACATGCCTCCGAATTTCAGTGGCCAATCAACGGTAGTTTTGAGATCCCCCGTATTGAATACTTAGAATCGATCTTGTTAAAGAAAAAGGCTAGACCAGCAGCCTTTAATGTGTTACAGAATTGGAAGAAAGAAGCATTACAGCAGCTTAAAAGTAGGGATAAACATGCAGGTCGTCATAAAACAAACGCTGAAAAAGCATTATTTTATGATAAAGAAAAGCGGTCAGAATCAGTTAAAAATATGGATAGAGCCTTTTCACTCGGGATCCAGAAAATGTATCCCTCTAAAGATTTCCATGTTTCTGAGGAATTTATTGAGAAATGATTAAATGAACGCAGGCCCGATGCCTCAGCGCCGCCTCCGTATGCTCCTGTTTTGGGCGCTCTGCCCATTCCTGCTGTTGTTCTTGTTGTTATTCCTGTTCCCTCTGTACAGCCTATTGTTCCTAGTCCTTTGGTTATTGTTCCTCCGCCTATTGCGCCACCCCTTCCCCCTGCACCGACAGTTGCACCTTTGTTAAATTTACCTATACCTCCGTTCCCGAGTGGCCCCGTATTGACTGAAGTCGATTCAGGTGCAGGGTCAAAGATCGTGACTCGTAGTACTGTTTCTGCAGATAAGAAACAGGAATTGTTTGCATGGGCTAAGCATTGCATGGAGAAAGTTGATCAAGCTAATGTTTTTTCCACATTATCTAATTTGAATAGTTTTCCCGAGAAAAATGTTTTTATCGAAGGTTTGGGGACTCATTTGTGTGTGATGTGGGGTAGATTACAAAATTCGGATCTTCCACAAAGGGTGAGAGATCTGAATGCTTTGGCACTTTCGAGGGACACAGAGCAGAAAGTATATGGACATGTTGAAAGATTGTTTGAGTTTAGGAAAGACTTTGAAAAATCACGAGATGAGGATGATGAAGATGATAGAATATATGTACAGACATGGTTCCTTCCGTGCCGTAGGTCGGCACCTGAGGAAGTATGAATTTGTACTAAAAATGCGGTTCGATGGATCTCGGATTCATCGATACCGCCAGACGAAGTGTATGACACGTATAGTCAGTATACAGTAGAAATGCAAAGAAAGGTAATTCAGGTGATGGTACAGCACCTACAAGAGGAATGTGTAAGGAAGAGGGTTAGTTGCCCCATAGAATTATTGGGGATTTGTAAAAGGGCTTTTTCGCCCGACACTTCTACAGCTGCCTTAGCGCTCGAGCTGGCTCTATTGCTTAGTAAGCGGCCAGAGGTACCTATATCTCAGTTGCCTATGAGAGAGGTTCCTCCAACCTTTGTCCCAAAAGTTGATATCCCCGCCAATGTGGCGACTGGTGCCCCTGCTGTGGATATCCCTGCACATTATGTATCACAATTCGTTCACGTCCCGTTTTCACGACAGGAAGTGAACACAATTAGACAATCAGTTCCCGATATTAGGAAAAACCCAACGGGGTTTTACAAAGAAATAGAGTCCGTTTTACAGTCCTCTGTGTTCACCTTGAGTGACATTGACTTGTTATTCCCTGTACTCCTACCCGTAGATGTATGGAAACAGGTTCGGACAATAGACGATGTGCCGGGGCTGGGAGATACGTGGGCAAATATGATTAGAATTGATGGAGAAAGACCAGCTGGTGAGAAACCACCACAGGTAATACTTACTTTACCTGATAGGATTGTCGCTAAACTAAAAACTATAATTCCAGAAAAAAAGATTATTTGGGACAAACTTACGGCCTGTGTTCAAGGGAAAACTGAAGGCGCCACCGAATTTTTTAATAGATTCGAGCAGGTATTTTCTGACTTCAGTGGACAGGATTTAGGTACAGAGTCGGGGAAGAGGTTGTTCGTGGACAAATTTGTACGTGGATTGTTACCTGACATCCAGTCACAAATTATGTCCTCTGAGAGCGCTTGGCAGGCAAAATCTCAATCTGAGGTTTTGCACATGGCTCAGTATTATGAGAACCGTGTTAATAATGAGAAGGAAAAAATTGAAAAGAGAAAGGGAGATTTGAAAACCAAAGTATTATTACAGCAAATTATTAGAAACCCCAGAGGAGGTATGACACAAACTAGAGGTCAGTATGTTCCAAAAGGAAATGCTCCTCTGAGTCCTGTAAATATTAATCAATGTGCTTATTGCCGCCAGGAAGGTCATTGGCGAGCACAGTGCCCTGTCCTTCGCCAGAGGTCAAGCAGTGCGTTTGGGGGTATGGGTAGACGACCTAGGGGCCGCCCTGGAGCAGGGGGCCCTGACAGAGGTCAGCTTTTACAAGATTCTCAGCAACCTTTCTCACGGGAAAATCAGATCTCGAGTATGGACTCGAGAAACATATTTGATCACCCTTCTGCTGCCTACCTTTCTGAAGAGCTTCCTTCTGATGAGGCTCTATTTCATTAGGATTGCCCGAAGCAGGGTTTGGAACCTTCACCTATTCCCGTTAATCAGAAAGGCCCCTACGTTGAATTATTAGTAGGGAATAGGAAACACCAGTTTTTGATTGACACTGGAGCACAGAAGTGCTCCATTGATCATTCTAGGGTTCCAAACATCCCACTGTCAGGGCAAACAAATGTTTCGGAAGGGTTTTCTGGTATACCAACTGTCTGTCCGGTTTCTGCACCGGTATCCGTTTCTTTGGGTCCCTTCACGGACCATTGTCCTTTTCTTCTCACTTCGAACTGTGGAGAGAATTTGCTGGGGTTGAATTTGTTAAAGAAATTGAACGCAGTAATTAATTGTTCTTCGGATGGAGTACGGCTAACGGTTTCACCACAGCAACTTCCTAATTCTCAGTTCTTGATTCGACCTTTACCTCCCGAGTTCAGCATTGTTCCGGAATGTTTGTGGGCGGTGGACGACAATGATGTTGGAGTGTTACAGATTGAGCCCGTTAAAATAGTTCTGAAACATGGGGTGAAACTGCCACGCATCCCGCAGTATAAAATATCAGTCGAAGGTGAACGTGCTTTGAAATGCATTGTCTCCGATTTTGTACATCGTGGGGTGATCGAGGAGATTACAGGTAGTTTGTGTAACAGTCCGATCTTACCCGTATATAAGAAAGGCGACAATGCAATTCCATACCGGTTTATAATTGATCTTCCTGCTATTAACCGAGTGGTCACCCTACAATTTCCAATTGTGCCTGATGTGACGACGATATTAACAATGATCCCTGCTACGGCTACGCACTTCAGCATTGTGGATTTAAAGAACGCTTTCTTTAGTATCCGTATACATAAAGAAAGCAGATATCTGTTTGCGTTCACCTTGGGGGGACGCTCATTTACATTTACAAGGGCACCTCAAGGGTATACTGAAAGTCCTAGTATTTATAGTAGAGCCTTGAAAGAGCAGCTCGACACCCTTGAATTGCCACCTGCTTGCACGCTGCTTCAATATGTTGACGATTTGCTTTTGGCTGCAGACTCTGAGAGTGCCTGTAAAAAAGGCACTGTATTGTTGCTCGTTCATCTAGCTAAAAATGGTCATAAAGCTTCACTTAAAAAAATTCAATATTGTTGTCAGGAGGTTGCCTATCTAGGCTACCTCCTGTCAAAGGAGGGGAGAAGATTGACACCTGAAAGAATAAAACACATTTCTGGCATGTCTGTTCCAAATACACAGAAGGAAGTCAGAGCCCTGATAAGTATGGCTTCTTACTGTAGGTTGTGGATCCCGAATTTCGCACTAGTGATAAAACCGATGTTGGCTTTGACGAAGAAGGGCATTTCTCTGCCACTGCCATGGGAATCGGAACATCAACGATCATTTGAGCTTCTCAAAACCGCGCTATGTTCGGCACCGGTTCTGGGTACTCCAAATTATGACAAGGCCTTTGTGTTGTTTGTGCATGAATGTGATGGATGTGCTTTGGCTGTGTTAACACAGGAACACGGAGGGAAGAATAGGCCATGCGGCTACTACTCCTCTGCCCTTGATCCTGTCGCATGCGCTTTGCCAAGATGTTTGCACGCTGTCGCTGCTGCTGCCGCGTCTGTAAAACAGAGTGAGGAAATGGTCCTAGGCCATGATTTGATTTTGATGGTACCTCACTCTGTTGATATTTTATTGAACAAAACCCAAACGCAACACCTCACCTCAGCACGGTTAACAAGGTATGAACTAATTCTGTTTGCCCCTCATACTCAAATTAAGAGGTGTTGTGTTCTCAATCCGGCTGAACTCTTACCTTTCCCGCAAAACACTGTTTGCGGTGACGAAGAATTACATGACTGCCTGTATACCACTGAACAAGAAACGAAGGGCAGGATAGATCTCATAGATACTCCTTTGGACAATGCAGAAGGGGAGCTGTTTTGTGATGGCTCCTGCTTCAAACTTTCGAATGGTACATCTACAGCTGCTTATGCAGTTACTACATTGAGCAAAGTTGTCGAAACTAAGAGAATTTCGCATAACTCCGCGCAGGCCGCAGAGATTATAGCGTTGACCCGAGCTTGTGAACTTTCCCAGGGGCATAGAGTCAATATATATACTGATAGTCAGTACGCATTTGGGGTGGCTCACAACTTTGGAAAGCTTTGGTCGGAAAGAGGGTTCCTGACCTCACATGGGACCAAGATTCAGCATGGCCCCTTGATAGTGCAATTACTTTCGGCACTCTCACTCCCTAAACAGTTAGTGATCATGAAATGTGCAGCACATCGCAAGGTCATAGATGATGTAGGCAAAGGGAACGCTTTTGCGGATTTGATAGCCAGACAAACGGCCACAGACCTTAGCACGGACATGTATGCTTCGAGGGAAATGAGAGATGCTTGTATAATGGATGAAGGTATTGGGTCTGTGCGAGATATTCAAACTGATGCCACAATGGAAGAATCTAAAAAGTGGGCTGAAGGAATGGGGAAACTGGATGACGAAGGGTGTTGGGTGGATACATCCGAAGGGAAATGGTTGCTTCCTGATTCTTATGTATTGGCAATGGTTACAATGGCACACGGTCCTACGCATGTGTGTGCCCAGCAGATCACGAAAATGTTAGAACAGGTTTGGGTAAATGACAAGATTCTGGAAACTGCAAAGAGGCACGTCCAGAACTGTATGATCTGCCTACAGCACAATGTGGGTAAAGGGACAGTGACTCCAAGGGGAAGTTTCGGGCCCCCCTCTGTCCCCTTTGAGGTCATCCACTTTGATTTTATTGAGATGGAACGATGTAATAATCTAAAATATGTTCTTGACATTATGTGTGCCTTCAGTAAATGGGTCGAGGTTTTCCCCGTCAAAGATGCTACCACCATGACCACTGCAAAGATTATGGTAAAAGAAGTCTTTCCTCGATTTGGGCTCCCGAGGATAATCTGGTCAGATAATGGTCCTCACTTTATCGCAGCAGTAATTTTGCAAATATGTGCAGCCCTATGTATTGAGAAACAATTTCATTCAGCTAGACATCCTCAAAGTGCTGGGTTGGTAGAAAGACACAACGGTATTTTAAAGAATAAACTTGCAAAAACATGTGCTCATACCAAACTAAAATGGCCAGATGCTTTGCCTATTGTGTTATTAGCTATGCGTACCACACCTCAGACTAGAACTGGGCTTTCTCCATTTGAAGTAGTAATGGGGAGACCTGCTAACATTTGGGGTCTCCCGAAACCTAAAGTCCTGAGGGAGGTGGAAAATGTATTGCTTGTAGACTACTGTAACCAGTTAACTAAAAATCTGTATTTCATTTACCACCAGGTGAATTCTGCTTTACCTGTACGGTTCACGGGCCCAGGACACGATATACAGCCTGGAAGTTGGGTCCTCGTGAAGGCCTACGAGAGGTCTTCCTGTCTCGCGCCTCGCTGGCGGGGACCCCATCAGGTGTTATTGGTCACCAGGACAGCAGTGCGGGTGGCTGGAAAGAAGAACTGGATTCACGCGACGCACGTCAAGAAACTTCCTCACCCGACGCCACACGTTACAGAAGAAGCAGAACCCCTCGCTGATGCTACAGTCTCTAATCTTGGAGTAGCAAACAGCGCTGTGAGTACGTCGGAGAAGTTCTCTGAGCCTGAGGAGCTTGGGGAACAGTCCATTTCGTCTCTGCACTCTCTTGAAAAATCACTTCCGGAAAACACTGTTTCGAGCTCTGAGACTTCCGTCGCCACCGACACGTCGCTTTCCTCAGGAAGTGACGATACTTTGCTTCCAGACCAGACAATTTCGGGTACCATCAGGTACAACCTTCGACCAAGGAAATAGAACTACGGCACGAGTTTCGTGCATCGGGAAAAAAAGGAAGTGATTGGAAAATTGTCTTGTTATGAGAAAGTTTTGTTGAACAAAAAGGGATTCTGCTGGCTAGGGTTGGGAAGGACTAAGAAATCACGCGACCGTAGTGTCGCCAGCAATGAACATTGGGGCCGTCGATTGAGAAACTACGATGCCTGCCACCTTCACCGCTGCTCCCCGTACTGAATTTGTAAATAAGGGGGTGACCAAATCGAACAATGAACAATGTGCCTGGGCCCCGAAAACGTACTGTTGTGTTTTGATTATGATTATTGTTATTTTTGCAACTGCTGCTGTAGGACTTTGGTATTTCGAAGAAATCTATCCTTTGAAACCTTTATTACCGACCGAGATCGTACCAACTGTTTTGACTCCCTCTGTACACCTTCACACTCTGTCCCCTAGAGACTCCCAACATAGACAAAAGTATCATAATAACACTCTGATGATAGTAATGAATGTTACTCATGCCATTTTTAATAAGAGTAATTGTTGGATTTGTACTAATTTACCGCAACATGGGAACAAGGGACTGGGATGGTATATACATCCTCTACCTTTAATGACTTCTTGCTATGCCTCTCTTAGAGCACTATTCTTTGGCCGATGGATGATAGCATCTCAGGGAACTTTGATGGAACTAATTTAAATGATTTCGAGAAACGTGAATTGACTCCCCTGGGATGCTCGCTTTTCGCAAATAGAAGTAAACCTAACGTCGCTTCTATTAGGCCGTCTGACAAACTATCTCTTCCTTTTCAAACTCTGATTTCCTTTAAAATGGCTCCGATAGGCAATAAGGACGCTGTACCTCCTTCTTATTCTATAAATCATAGTCCTGACTCGGTTCCCTTCTGTGTACAGAGAAATGGCACTAGGCCAATGGGAGATTTTGAAGCTTGTAAAAATATTGTAAATTTGACTGGGGAAAACAGGCCTCTGTATGTAGGGGGGCCTGTTTCTTTTGTTTGTGGTAGTTTAGCATTTCCCTGGTTGCCCAAGGATTGGCAGGGAACCTGTTATTTAGGAATATTGTTACCCGGGGTATTTGTAGCTAGTACATTGGAGGTTTCTAAGGCTCGCCCACGGCGAGACAACAACGGAGATACCCCTGGGCAAGTATTGGGGGACATAGCTAAATCGGTTGTGCCCTTTTGGGGACAAATAGCAAACTCAGAGAACATTAGGGGATTAGCAAGGGTACTGGAGAGAACGATCAACCGGACCACGGACATACTCTACAATATGACCCTAGAGCAAAAGGCGATAAGATTGGTAGCACTTCAAAATCGGATGGCATTAGATGTCATCTTGGCAGAACGAGGTGGAGTATGCAAATTAGTGGGGTCCGCTTGTTGTGTTTTCGTACCAGACTCCTCACCAACAATTTTTAAAGCAATTCAGAACTTGCATACTCTCAGTTCTGAAGTCCATATCCCTGTAGGAGACTGGAACCTTAGTACTTGGTTTTGGGATTCTTTGCGATCTTGGGGTTGGAAGGTGCTTTCCGTTATTCTGGTTATTTTAGGGATTCTGTTATTCCTTTGTTGTTGTTTTCAATGCCTCCCAAGTATATGTGGAATGATAGGGGGGTGTTGTGCTCAATCAGTGAGCGCAATAGGGCATAAAATATATACCCCAGATACAGCATCTAAAGAATTCATGTTACAAGAGGTTTTTATGAACAACCTCATGGCTATAGACATTACAGACAATGATGCAGAATCTATGGATGAAAACACATGGAGTTATTTTCAAAAGTATAAGGAATGATGTTTAGCACTTGGCATAGGCCAAAAGGAGGGTCTGTGGAAATCGAAATAATATTATACCTCCTATCGCATTGTTTGAATGTATGTTGGCCTACACCAAGATGTCTAAAACATCGTTTAAATAGATTCCGCGGCAAGGTCTTGACCTTAATGTATTGTGTAAATCGCCATCTTGGATTTAGCTGCCATTTTAGGTTCTCTTGTAGTGTGGAAGTCACCCTGAACAACAAAATGGAGGCCGAATGACATTTCGAGTGGGATTCTGGCCGTTGTGACCTCCGCACACATGAATAAGTAATATGCCCGCAGGCCACTTGTTGGGGTCGCGAACTGAGACCTTGTCCTATCCCTGACCTATGTGTAAATGAACAACTGTATCAGCGGAACTGATCAAATGCATACATTATGGGATTGACCTGGCAACTAACTCTAGGCCTGGTTCCAAGAATGGTTAACCCGCGAGGGGGTTGGCCAGAGCTGGATAAAAAGTATAAAAACCCGAGTATCCCAATGTACGGTCTCTCACACTAACACGGCGAACTACCGTTGATAGTTCGTTCTGTTACTCTGAGGGCCGAATAGCTATCCGTTTGTCAATTGACTTTTTGGTAATTGTTGTATCTTTGAATAAAGCGCTTTGTATGTCCTTTGTAACCTGTGTTGGTGTGTTTCCTTTGGGCTTCCCGGCCTCATATTAATTTTTCTGTTTCCACATGATAAGCGGTCATGGACAATTGTGTTCAGTGTTGCTTCATTTAACTTGTAATCTCTTGTCAATACCTCATGGTCTGAACATAGGAAAACAGTGGCTCTGGTCTTGTTCCTGGGATTCATCTTCTCTTAGTTGGGGAGTAATTAGAGTGTGTTTAATGGTGTAACTATTGTAATGCTTTTGTTGTTGTAGAGGATGCTGACATTTAGAATTTCACAGGGATTTCTCGTGGGAGGGAAAAAGCATGGAGAATGTCAAAATGGGGGATCGGCTGATTTTAACTTTTAACTGAAGAAAGGCCTTTGGGGTTCTCACTAGAACCTAAAAGTGGATTATGTGGTTCTTTGTGGTCTTGTTTGAACTTAAAACATTTAGAGATTTCAAGTGCATCCTTGGTTGTGGCTATAGGTCTGTTTCCTTATTATTTGTAAACAACTGACTGTTTATTATAGTTTCCATTATGAGACGTACAGGCTGAAAGCCAGTTTAAAACGGGTAAGACTGGGAGAGATCAATCAGGCAAATTATGAATCACCTGTATTGTGGGTGATTTGACGGAGCTGAATTTTCCTTTACATCCGTTGGGGTGTGGGAAAAACGGTTAGGGTTATTGTGGTCTACAATGCTACAATAAGGGCATGTGCAGGTCGAGATCATGATCAGCCTTGTACGCGTAGACACAAGGTTACTACTACCATGAGGGAGAGAAAGAAAATCGAAATTGGATTTAGTTTTATGAGGTTTAGACAATTAAAATGCTCTTTGAGGAAGACATAGTTCAGTTGAAGGAGAGTCTGAAAATTAAAATAGGATTTAGTTAAGAAAGAGGTATAGATTTAAAATTTAATTTTTTTGACAGAGATGTGAACAAATAAAATACGACTTAGTTGCGGGAGTTTTAGAAATTTGAAATGCAATATTGCATTTTGTGAGGCTTTGATGGCTGAAAGAATCCCAGTGACCTCTTTGGACAATGTACAGATCTATGGCATGTATTGTCAGTATATAGAAGTGAGGAGAAAATACCAGTGCTGTTTTGAGGCTGGGAGAAGATTATTTACAGTAGATTTTACTGTGTGTTATTTTCCTATGATGGAATGAGACAATGTAGTAGTTGCAGAGAGAACATCTGAGAATTGTTTGCAGGCAGTACATTATATTGAACGTTGGCATCTGAATGTTCCAACCTTTTATGAGGAATGTTGGCAAACTATTAGCTGTGAAGATACACAACTCTTTTCAAAGTTAAATTATTAGAATTGTTTGGGTTATAGGACATACATTCAGCAGCTGTGATAGATACTTGTGAGAGATGACAGAAAATACTAGTTGTGAAGTTTTTAGATTAAACAAAAGACTACCCACAAAGAAAAAAGAATTGTTTGGAGTTGTGATTGATTGGTTTCTGTCTAGGGGTAAAATGGCCCACTCAGCTCCCACACTTCTACAAACCAAAACACAATGCAATCATAAAGGTAAAAGAGGGACAGTCGAAAGATATACCTCCTTCTCCTTTTGTGGTAATGTGGGTTGAGGGAAGTCTATGCTCTCAAGAGGGTAGTGAAGTGACCCTAACAACACAGTATCACAGTCCAAAATAAGGGAAGGCCAAATCAAGGTTCTATAATAATATAAACACTTTAATTAAACACACCATCTGCACGTAGAAGGAAAAGAGATTTCTACACAAAAACCCATCCCAAAGGAAAAACAGAGAAGATGTGACAGACTGGAGAAAGTAGCACTCTGAGCATAGTTCCAGGAGTGGTAGGTAAGGCACTAACATAAAAATGATATATTTTGGAAAACAGGAGTGATCATGACCTAATCAGCTACTAGGGACCAAGTGGACCATCAGGGCAATTCAGATTTAGTTCTTGGAGGGCTGACAGTGTTAGACACGGGGTCGAATGTTGATGTTTGCTGATCAGGCTCAGTTCCGGCACATATGACAATGGAGGCCCCTGCAGCAAGTGGGGGTCAAGAAGGGGTGAATGTGGGTGCTCTAAGCGGTGGAAGAGCGGCTTTCAAAGATGCATGTTGGGGCAGTCCTAGGAACACTTTGTAGTTAGCCAGACCAAGTCAGGCTTTAGTCACCAGGATAGATCGATGAGTGACACTCTTACAGTTTGAGTTGGTGGGCGATGGTGGTCGAATTGGTGATCCTGGGTGCGTTGATATGTGATCAATGAGGTGGCGGTTCAAGGGCCAGTTAGAGTCAGCATGTGACTCTCCAGGGATTCAGTTTGGGTCCCAGCTTAGAGCAGTCACTTTGGGCCTACCAGGTGATGAGCTTCTGATGAGACATGATGCATTGTCGAACTGGTTGATGCGAACAAGGTTCAAGTGGTGAAGGAGCACAAAAACCAACCCCAGTGACTTCCCTCTTGTTTATTCCAGGTTCGGTGAACGTGGTGTGACCGGTTCGGTGCAGTAGAACTGGGAGCTCTGGCTTGTCTGGACCTTCAGTTACTGTGAGGTCCACTTAGGGGGACTTGAGAATAGGATGGTTCCATTCAGGGTCTGCTCTCCCAGTTTAGGAGTTCCCGGTACACAGTGGTGGTTCCTGATGCACCACAAAGGTTACTCCCGATGCGCCCTGAGGGTGGTAGGGGACAGATCTTGCCTCTGTCTTGCATGATCCCTTCTTCAACTAAGGATGAGGTATTTGGAGGGTGCAACTCTCCCAAAGGAGGTCCAGTGAGATCTTCAGAATGAATCTTTGGCCTTAAAAGATCTGAGAAGACCTAAGCGAATCTGCTGAAGGTGCGGAGAACCCCTTCTTATAAGAGCAAAAGTCCTCAGGTGATTGGACTAAAGCTAGCTTGCCTTAGAGGGCCAATCCCTGCTCTTGAACTGAGTGGACTTTGCCCTTCTGATGTCACATCAAAAGTGCCTTGCTCCAGAGGAAGTGAAGGGGACAGGTAAGAGGGAGAGTGACATTGAAACTCAAGATGGTGGAAGACTTTGTCCTTTGACCAGAGCCATCCTGCCTATCACGATCCCACCTCCCCTTCTCTTCTCTGTGTGAACAAAGGCCTTTGGAGATGCAACACCCTGGTGTGAGGCTAATCCTTTTGAATGGGTGCTGTCCCTTGGTGGCCGACACCGGGACAGCTGTCTGCTGTGTGGCTGTCTCAGGTGGAGGTGTTATCTGCCCTGTCAAAGAGAAGAAAGGCCCTCCGTGTTCTCATCCTGCATTTGGTGGCCTGGACCGGATTGGCCAGAATATTCATCACCTTTCATAATTGAGTGGGTTTACAGGAGATGACACATGTGAAACCACAAACAGAATTTGGCAGTTGTGTTCATAAGTAGCACTATGCTCTATGCCTAATCAAAGGCATAGCTTTTATTTAGAGTTTACCCTGCCACGAGGTTGGGTGACTTATAATCAACATAATTTTGGATGCAGGGGGCATATCTTAAATGCTGCCTCTGTGCTGCAAGACTTAGATGTCTCAACGGCTATCAAGTAGGCATCTCCTGACCTTTTAAAACAGCTCTGTGCTCCAAGTAGAGAGGGTGCCACCGATCAGACTACTGATGCAGCAGAGCATGAGTGCACTATGCTTTTGGCATGGAGTCGACAAAAGGGGGAAATCTGGTTGGCAGATTACCCCTTTTTGAGATGGAATTACCCTCATCATTCTATTGGTTAATACAAATTCAAAAGTGCTAGTGCTGTGCAACCATGCCAGAGAGCAATTCCTCAAAGGAGCAAGGAGATATATTAAATGGTGTTAAATGAGTGTGCCATGGTTTGTGACTGACAAGACAAAATACTAGCTGCAAGGATTTGTGAAATAAAATTTTAGTTGCAAAAGATAAATAGAGTTGTTTAGAGGAAGCAGATGTATTTAGTGATTGTTGTGATGGTGACAACCTTTTGTGATGGCATAGACAATGGGACTTGTTGAGAAGGAATCAGAAATGTGACAACGGGTGCTAAATAAACACATAAAGAGATACAACAGATAAAATACGGACCAACAAGCACTACAAACATCTATAATGAGTCTAGATTTTTTAATAACATACAGCTCTTCTCCTATTTATTTTTTTGTTGGCTTTGCAAAATCACTTTTACGGCAAGATAGCTGTATAAGAGTGCTAAGGACAAGTGTGACAAAGAATAAAAGCAAGCTGGTTCATTTGTCAGGTTTATCTTAAAAGCGAAGTGAGATGGAAAAAGACCTGTAAGGGCACTCACAAGCATTTGTTGTGGCCAAGTCAGTCTAAGGCCTTTTACTGAGTCAGCAAACATGCATGGCAAATTTTGCTGCATCATTTGCAGGGGCACGAAATGGCCAAGAAATTGGAAGGTTGCCTTTTAAATAAACTGATTTGTGAATTTGAAAGATTCAGGCATCCACAAAAAAGTCAATCTCCAGCCTGCATTTTTTAATCATGATTCTTTGTGAAATGGGCGCAATGTGGTCAATTGATAGATAAGCAGTTAGAGTGATAGGCAACTGCATGTATTGTGTCATTCCTATACTGTGCAGTCACATTTCCTTTCCATTATTACAACATACATGTATCATATCTTTCATGTTATGGATCACTACATACGATATGACATTTGGGGCCTGATATACAAAAACACTTTTGAATGGGAAAACCTCATTGAAAAAGGCTTTGTAAATCGGGCCCTTAGAATTCAGTGGTGTCCATTCATTGTTCCGTTCCAAATGTGATGAAAGTATTCCTGGTGCAGAAGTATACACGCATTTGTGTCATCACAATGCAACAGTGTCCCACATCACTCCATTTGTTGTTCTTCCATGAGCTTGAAGTACTTTTCCAATTGTGGCATGTCTGTCTTCTTCTTTGGTAGATTTTATCCATCAGCTGTGATTTTTGGCTAGAGGCTTGAGCCTCATTACTCCATCTTTCCAGGTTGAGTATGTAGTTGTGGGTTAGGAGTCTTCTTGGTCTGAGTGGACTTGTCACAGTAGGGTTCGTTACACAGGGTCTTCACCATGATGGGCCGCAAGTAGCAGTCGAAAGTGTTTGCATTGGTGGCAGTGAGTCTTCTGATCAGAGGGGTTCTGGTTCTGATGCAGTCCTTGGCAGACGTTCTTACTCAGCTTTGCTAGATGTTTGTCCAACATCTCGATGTCCAATTCTCTGTGAAGGTCAGCTATCAGTTTGAAGATTGGAGCTTCTGACAATATCCCACTTACGGTGACAAATTATTCAAGCTTTATGCCAGTCAGTGTGATGTACACGCAGTTCCATGCTTACATGCATGTGCATGAAATGCGCCCTTTACGCTCAGGATTGGACTTGCGTTTGTTCTCTTCATTGTATATGAGTGTGCATGTGTTTTGCCTTTCACTGTGCAGGTATATGCAGACATGTTACAGCATTAACAATGCGGTAGGGACCATGCATTGCACCATTCAGAATGTGCTAATGTGAATGTTCTATGATGATCACAGTGAATAAATATGTACGAGTTTTTTTTTCTCCATGAAGGGGCAGCAGTGTGCATGCATTGTTCTGTTCATGGTGCAGAAGCGTGCATTCATGTGCATGCAAGGTCACATTGGTGAGGCAGGGCGGTGCGTTGATAGAGACATTCACTGCATTGCATTTTTATAAACACTACTTTAAAGTTTGACCTTAGGGCAGACAAATGCCTTTTCACCTCCTAGAGCAATATTAAGTGCAATGGAGGAGCTGCCCACTGCTCTACAGCGTAATACCTGTTCTAACGAGCCTATCCTCTAACCCCTGGAAGTCGGGGCTCACAGGCCTGATTCACAGACCCTTATTCAATGGGATTGTGCCATTATAAAATGTTCTGTGAATCAGGGTCTCCTAGCAGGGACAGCATTTGCTGACATTTAGCCAGCGCGCTACGTAGGAAGAATATGTGGAATGTGTCGCCTGCATTTACATGTCTTGACAGTTCTCATAATAAGCAGAATGCACCAATCTGCAGTACCTTTGCCGCATGCATGGCAACTGTGCACCAAACTACTGTACTCCAAAGAAACAACAATAGTACTGCACTCTAAGTACCACTGGACTGCGCACACCCTGGTCTTGCAAAAAATGTGCAACACAAAATATCATCAAACTATGGCATTACCGGTAGGAAAACAAAACACCATTACCAACTACAGGGCATGATATGCAAAGCATTTTTTTAATGGGGCTTCCCCATTGAAAAACACGTTTGTAAATCAGGCCAACAGACTGCTAAAAAGTTCATTAGTGGCAACCAAGGTAATGAACACGTATTCTCTGGCTAATTTTTTTCGTTTTCTTATCTGAATGGCTGATTGCAGAAATCAGTGTTGCTATTAGTAACAGCATATTTGTTAGGCATGATTTCCTTTGTTCTGTGTCCTGGAGAATGATTGCAGCATTAAAGGATGTTACTTCACACGGGATTGAAGAGCAACCTTAGGAAGCAGCGCCACTGAGAAAACTATACCGACGCGAAATGGAATTTAGCATCACTCAAAGAAATTGTTTTACCCACTGGCCTGCCATTTTGGGAGACTTACAGGGAAGCTAAATATGTTTTCAATACTAAAGTTATCATTTCGTTTCAGAAGATATGAGACCTAGCAAAGGTGTATTTCAGTATATGGGTAGTTCATCTCCCTCCCTTAATTTCAAACTGGGCATGTTTAAAAAAACATTAACATTTGTAAAAGAAGAAATAAATGAATAGAAGCACATATAAAAATTGATGGACGATCACAAATGTGTGAAACATGGATTTTAACAAAAAAATATACAGAACAAAGGGAAAAGCCACCAAACTGGACATGCATGTGCACAAATGATGTGCAATTAAAACAATGGTTTGTGATGCATGTCATGGGATGCACTGAGTCTGCATGCTGGTCCTAATATTTGAAAGCTTAGTGGCAGTGTTAGGAGGCAGATGAATATGCCATCCATAGCTTCTGCCCCTCCCAGGATTCAATACTGCACAGCTGGGAAACGTTACTCACTCAGGCAACCATATTGTGCTTATCCCAGACAGGTACAGTAAGACATAGAGAACATGTAGGTTGAAGATGCCAAAAGCAGAAACTAACATTGCAGCGGTAACAAGCACATGTGTTAGACACAAAGCACACAGGCACTCCACATGAAGAAACGCAGTCACTAGGTAAAATATGCATTCATGCATGAAGAATATTAACATAGCATCCACAGGACATGACGAATACTAACATACATAATGTATAAGGCAAATAACATAGAAACAAGAGTGTCATTGGGCAGCCATCTTCTTTAAAAATGGAAACCACAGCATGATTATAATTAAACGAAAGGCCTCAAGTCTTCAAGAGAAATCAAAAACACTGATTCCACTAAAATACATATTGATGCAGAGCTCGGATAGCAACTAGCAACCCAAGCCAAGGTTACGATAAATAAAGGAAGATAGAAATGGCAAAGAGAAAGAATGAGATACCGATTCCCAAGACGCAAGCCAGTAATAACAAAAGAGATGGTTACCTCACTAGGAGTCAAGAAGACAACTGTATTGTAGTTTCGTGTGTAGTAATTGCTGACACCAGCCTCATGTTGTAAGCAAATTTATGCCTTGTAAAGGTGGCTTTTTGTGCATGTGTGAAGGTTGAAAATTGATGGTGTGGACCAAGGAGTAATGTCCGGTGTGGGAGCAGCAAGGCAGGGCTGCTAAGAGTGTAAGTTGTGGTTGTGGTGCCACTTAGAGGAATTGAGAGAAGCAGTCAAGTGGGGGTGCTCAAAGTGTGAGTGGAGTTTGTGGGGCCGCTCAGAAGAATTGGGTGAAGCAAGAGGTTTGGTCTCAGAGAGAGACACATAATTATTAATTGTGATAAAGTATTGTTGGGCAGGGATGCAAAAAGGAGAAAGGAGTGAGCATTGGTAAGTTGTATTGTGAAGCATTATCATGGGAGACAACACGATAATACACTTATGTGATTTCCCCAATATAAGGACACAATAATAAATACCACATGCAGTGGGTTCAAGACACTGCAAGCAGGATGTTTTTGCTCTGGCCACAAGAATGCGCTCATTTGAAGACAGTACTGCAACACATGTGGACCTATTTACATGTTTCATATAAGGGAAAACATTCCATGACAGGCTAGGTATACTTGAACTATGGAAAGTGTACAGAGATGACATAGCAGACCCAAATGCGTAAGAATGGAGGCTTAATCAGCATGATGAAGGGTGTCTGACACCCACAGCTCCATCCCCTCTGTCCCAGAACAAGGAGCAGTCCATTACATGTACTAGAAGCAGTGGCAGGATATACTTATCCCACATATTCACCTCTTGCATACAGTAGTGAAGACATACGTGGCGAAAAAATAGACAAACAGGGACCATTGTCCACACATGTAGAATTTGACAAGCATCACAAATTGCAAACCAGGCTAATGGAAGCAGAGTAAGAGGTTCAGAGAAGGAAAGGCAGGAACGACGACTAAGGAGAATAGCAATCATGCCCAATGAATGGGTGGGGCAGCCGATTTTGCTCAGAATTGATGCAAACGGCCTCACTGAATATAAAGACAAGGCGAGGGAAATCAGGGACAGACAGGAAAAAGTAGAGAAAATAATGGAGGAGAGAGAAAGTGAGCGACAGAGAAAACAGAGATAGAAAAGGGGATGAAGAAAAAAGGGAGAAGGAGAGACGGCATGCAGAAAGATAAAGAGAGAAAAGGCAAGAAGAAGAAAGGAAAAATGATAAACATAGAAGGGAAGAGAGGGAAAGAGAATGGAAAAAAGAGAAAGGAAGAGAAAGGAAGAGACAACAAGATGCGTTAAGAAGTAGGGAAAGGTGACAGAACGTTTATGATATTATCATGGGCATACACACCTAGACAGAGAAAGAGGCAGGAAGTGGGAACAGTAAGAATGAGAGAGATGTTTAGAGAGACGCTGAAAGGATGTTGATGACAATATCAACAGAAATGTGTTGTTGGATAACCAGGATGAAGGGGTTATGAGAAGAAAAAGTTACGGCCATGATAGGAAGAGAAAGGATGACATCAAAGCAATAGGAAGTTGAAGAATAGGCAAGCCAGAGGAAGGCAGAAACATAATGGAAGAAGTGATGAGTGGGACATATAAGAGACTTCCCCTAGGATGACTAGATATGTAGTATAAAGAGGATGAAGACAGTGATGATACAATGTTTGAAAATGGAAAACCAGGTGAAGTGAAGATCAGGCAGCACAAGCTGACTCCACGTGTACACAGATTGAGAGAGAGATAGTACGGAAAGAGACAGAGGAACCAGCGATAACGCCAGAACCCATTCAACAATCGAGACGCCCAATGATGTGCTTGAATAGTTTAGAAGAGCAAACACCATATGTAAACAGACTGAGAAATGTACCCGGGCCTTGACAGGTGTGAGACTGAACAAATACCCGCAATAGGACAGTACATAGAAAGACTAGATGTGTCCCATCCTATCTGTTACACCAGATACACAAAAGGAACCAAGAGTCAGAGTAACAGGTGGCATTTTTAGTAGATGTGGGGGCGACTCATTCCTGTGTTAGAGAGGGGAAATTCCCAATGTCGGGTATATGCATGGATGCACAAGGATTTTCTTGGGCAATGACAAAGGTTCCTTTTACAGACAGCTTACCCATCACCATAGGAGAACATGACATGTCTATGCCATTATTGTATTCTTGCAAGACACCAGTTAACATATTGGGGAGAGATTTTATGAGTAAAACAAACATGACAATATCATTTACTGACCAGGGGATACTATGTGCCACCCCAGGGATCCATTATGTGAGTGTACAAGAATTCATAACAGCATGTTATTGTCAGAAAGCATGTAGAGGGGTTCCACTGGACCCAGAAGTATTCCTTTCTGGGGTACACATATTGCTAGCATGGCTTCCACCAATACAAGAAAAATTATTGAGGGTCCCAATAGAATTGTTGTTTCAACCAGAGGTACTCATGAATGTGGAAGAACGGCAGATAATTACAATTGAGCTAGAAGCAGTAATAGTAAGGTGAGACAGAGTGATTTTACATAGAGTATACGATGAGGGGGTGAGTTGGTGCACAGTAATAGCACTTGAAGCACATAAAGACTGACTGCCTTGACTGATGAAAACTTATTTACAGAAGATGACTCAGATGATGAAGTGATGTTTAACGTCAGTCTTACATATCAACTACAACTTGAGAGCAGGGAAATACTCCAGAGAATGTCATTAGTAAGGAAAGTACCTTCCTTTCTCCAATAGGATTAAGCACACATACTGAACATATTGTGGGCCAGCAGTCCATATGACATTGGTCAGCTAAAAGGAGTAGGGGCTGTTAAAATTAAACAAAAAAGCGGTCTATTTTACCACAAGTAAGACAATATCCCATGTCCAAATAAGCTGATGAGGATATCTATGACACCATTGCTGCCTTAGTTCAACAAGGCATAGTAGTACTTTCATAATCCCCATGTATGACGGCTGTGTACCCAATAAAAAGGCAACAGGGAGTTCCTGGAGATGTATTCAGGATTTACGCCCCCTGAACAATATTGTTGAGGCAGAATTCCCATTAGTGCTGAATCCAGCCAGAATATTGTGTAACATCCCATACAAAGCTAAATAGTTTATTGTGATTGGTTAAAAGAATGCTTTCTTGTCAATCCTCTTGCATGAAGAGTCACAGTTTTGGACCTTGTTCACTTACATGGAATTAAGTTGAAACATACTTGTTTACCCCAAGTGCACTGTGAATCACCCTCGAGTCTTCAACCGATTATTGCAGATGGTGTTAGGGAATGTACAGTGCAATATGTGGACGACATATTGGTGTGTAGCATCACTGAAGAAGAGTGCAGGAGAGACTCAGTGGAACTAATGACACTATTGACAGAGACGGGGTGCAAAGTAGACAAAGTGAAAATGCAATATTGCCAAGAAGAGGTCCTATGCATAGGTCAACTGATAACAAAGTTGGGAAGGAAGGGGACACCTGAGAGAGCAGAAGCCATAATGAAGACATGCAGGTCAGAGACAGTGAAGGAATAACAGCAATTTCCAGGTCTTCGCAATTATTGTAGGGCACAGGTCTGTGGTTATAGCACATATGTCGGTCTGCTTTTAACAGGACTCAAGGAAACACTGAGAGAAAACAGTGGTATAGCCCGGACAGGTGAAATTATAGATGCCTTTGATGGGCCTGAGTTAACAATTAGCACAGCTCCAGTATTAGGGATCCCTGATTACAATGAAGAATTATTTAAATGTTCACATTCAAATGGAATAGTGATGACGGTTGTCCTTGCACTGAGAATGTACCATGGGATACGAACCATTAGCATTTTACAGTGGAATATTCAATCTACTAATGAGAGGCCATTACCCATGTGAGCAAGCATTGGCTGCAGTATCCTTTGTAATTGAGAAATCATCCAGCATATCTATCAGCTGCCCACTTAGGATATGTGTTGAGCATGGTTTATTTACTATCCTTGAAAAGCCCAAAAGTACAATAACTACTGAGAAAGCATCAGGCTGCAAGGTAATTATATCAAAAAATTTGATCACAATTGTCAGGTGTCGAGTGGTAAACCCAACCAGATTCATAGCAGTGAAGGAGGGAGATTATGTGCATGATTGCACCAACTACACTGGATACCATGATGAGATACCCATGTCAAAGAAAATTCCCTAGAAGGGAGGGATAATTCTCTTTGATGACAGGTCAAATTCAGCATTTGCATGTCGACTCTCTTGCTATGCCCCAAATTTGTAACAGCTACAGTTATAATATGCTAGTGGTCGTATGTCCCTTTTCCCGATGGACCAAAGCTGGTCCATGCACACATCCAGATGCCACATGCGCTGCAAAGTTCCATGTACGCGAGGTATTACCAAGGTAGGGAGTGGGCAATGTGCTACTGTCCAACAATAGACCGCACTTTGTAAATTAGGTGTTCGAGCATATTACTCTCCTTTTGGGAGTAAAGTATACATTGTCATCCACCTATCACTCACAAGCAAATAGTGCTTGTGAGCACTTCAACAGTCTCCTGAAAGAAAGGATTGCCAAGCTAAAAGAGTGTTTGAAAAAGGGGTGGTTAAATTACCTCCCTTTATCCCTATTTGCCCTACATAATTAGCCAGGCTCTGACCATCATGTAACTCCATGTGAGCTGGTGACAGATGCCTAATGAATGCACCCATTGCTCCTCCCACTCAGGCTCACACTAACACAGCAAATCCTGCTGCTGTATTAGGGAAGGAAATGCATGATTATTTGACAGCTATGATGGAATCTCTTAAATGTATGTCTCGACAGGTGCAAATGCTGCAGGGGGCTCAAACAACACAGATGAAGATTAAGAAACAGTAAACACTGACATTTTGGTTAAACTGTTGTTGTATCCAGATGACATAGAATTGTGCTGAAATTTTACAAGGAAGTGGCACACATCACGCTTCCAGGGGCCGCATGTCATGGAGGCCATTACACTGTTTGCCATGAAAGTTAAAGTAAGGTGTGCCTGGCTTCACCAATTACTGAGCACGAACGTGAAGTAGAGGTGCACAGACCCCAAACAAGATCAAGGACGAGAGCCGATCAGCAACAAGAAGAATAAAACCCACATTGGCCCTCATTACGACCCTGGCGGAAAGGGGTTTACGCCGGCGTAAACCATGGCGCCCCTTTCCGCCTGAGTACGAGTTCCCTTAGCGCCATGGTGATTTTAACGCCTGCTTTTAGCAGGCGTTAAAATCCATGGCGCTAAGGGACCTTGTTGTTAATTACGCCACCGTAATTTACGGTGGCGCAATTAACGCCTTCCCCACTCCCATTATACCCTATGGGGCAAAAATGGGAATGGGGAAGGGTAAATGGGGATTGGGGACTTACCGCCCCGCCAAGGTCGGAATGGGGCGGTAAGTCCGCCAACCACCATGGCGGAGTTGGCAGCTTAGCGCCATGGACCATGGTGCAAATAGCACCATGGTTCTCCGCCAAGGTCGTAATGAGGGCCATTGAGTCTTTCTTTACCCACAAGAACTATTGGCCCAACCTCCCTTAATCACACTTGTCTAAAAATAAGGTGTGACCCGTTTAAAGTAAAAGAAGAAACAGCAAATGTTTGCCGCAGTATCCTGTTCTACTTGCTTGTATCATTCTCTGTGAAAACATATCCTTTTCTAAGAATTTGGAACATCTGTCTCATTAATTTAAAAATTGTCATTGGTTTAGAAAGATATCCTGTCAATGCTTGTTCTTTGAAGAAACCATAGAAGACTCTCTCCTGGTGGGAGGAATGGGACTGTTCACTAATATCAGATATTCACTTTTAGCACTAATAATGCCCTTATATGTTTGCAAAACGTAGATACATTAGCCATAATGCTTATAGCAATATTTGTTTACATTGTGGCCATGTATAAGGTAGCTAAACCAGCAAACAGGGTCATAACTACTGCTACAATGAAGAGTGAAATGTCAACAGAAGAATTCCCTATGTAAGCACACAGATTAAAAGATTCAAAAGAAGTGTGCTAGATGACTCAATGCGCCTGACCAAGTATATGATTTGGTCCATGTCACTAACAACATGCAGTATAAACACATGATCAAGGTGGAGAGAGAGACCTCCAGTGAGAGTTGTTTTGTGTGTTCCCTCTTCCTCTTAGCCATGAGTGCCTCCAGAATGTTTATAGCCACAGAAGTATCCGTGAACATAGAACATTGCCTAACACACCTTGTAGTATGTATGACTCGAGGACAATTCCAGGGTCAGACCGTCTCCATAGAGTGGGTGGCAAAAACAAATTCTCCTCGGGGGGATGATTTTATAAAACCATAAAACACCAGGATAAATGCTAAAACAGAACACAAAGTAGTAGAATACCTACCAGTAGACGTGAATTTGGGAGGGACAAAAATAGAAGTTCACAAAATTCTGCAGTGTATTGATGTGCAAGGAAAATAGATACCTGGGTGTTGGAACAGAGGACAGTTATGGATAAAGGGACACATACTTATGGCAGAAGTGTGGGGGAAGGATCAAATGGGTGCAAAGCATTAGCGCTCGTAGAACAGACTGAAGAGGTTGTGCAAAATGCAAATAAAGTATGCCTTGAGGAATGGCATAAATATACAGAATTGCTCACCTGGGTAGAAGATGTAGAAGATAAACAAAGACCAGTAATTGTAATTGTGTATTTGTACAGCACTTATACACAAGTGAAGTACTTCAAAGCGCTTTAATGTGGGAAGGAAGCAAGGGAGTACAGTAGTCATTCTTAGGCCCTGAGGTTTCCGAATGATCAAACAAAAAAGTAACTAGTGTACTAGTTCTGACGGCATTTCTCCTAGTGCAAGTACATGAAGTGTTTCAGGCGCAACCAAACTAGGGCGGAGAGACAAAGGGGGACATGACAGAACTTAGTAGCCTAGTAAATTCAGGTCATGCAGGTGTACAGGCGGAGGAGCGAGGGGTGGAACAAGTGTGCCCAGTCCAGTAGGGCCCTGGGTTAAGTGTGGAGAGGTTACCACTGTCATGGAATGTATGATGAAAGTGCAGTAGTGCTGAACATAGTGCAGAGGCCTGGGGCAAGTGCAAAGACTGGCTGGGGAGCCTGGGATCTGTGAGGCTCTGGAGGTGAACCAAGCAACCAGTCAGCAAAAACTGAACAGAGTTAGGGAAGAGAAGGAGGAGTGAGGCAGGAGAGAATAAAAGAGGAGGTTAGCAGAGTAGAGGGTACCCATAATACTATTGAAACATACCACCCTCTGCTTTGGAAATAATGGCACAGTATATGTGTGAAAAAAGACAAGGTGCAGGCATATTTTTTACATACCAGGCATGAAAGTAGGCACAGTAAAATTAATGGACCACTATTGGACCTGTGGTTCAAAAGCCTATATTCAACTTCCCCCATTTTGGAGAGGCCTGTGCCTACTGGTGGTAATACGTGCATCAGCCTTAGTAGTGCTCCAAAGTGAGGTGCAGATTGGTGATTTCTCCAGGATGAACATACACGTAAGACCTAAGAGGTCCTACCCTTAAGCACACAAAAAGGGGGAACTATGATTCGACAAAAATGACAATGGCATATGATGACATGCCAGATGGGCATACATTGTTTAGTAGAACAGAAATGTTCTTTACCTCCTTCTTTACACCCAGGGTGCAAGGTAACACTAATGCCAACCGATGGGAGCTGTTGCAGACAATAAACACAACTGTAAAGGGTTTTAATGCCATAAAGGAAGATCTGAGAGCAATAACGCACATGACCCTTCAAAATAGACTAGTCCTTGATCTGATAAAGGCCATGGAGTGGGGTGTGTGCACACAAATTGGACCCACCCTTGATGAGGAAATTGGGACCCCCACAGAGGCCATAGCCACCTTGATAGAAATACACACCAATATGGTGGGAGAGGTGGAAGATACTGCAGATAATTACTTGTTTAACTACCTGTTCTCATGGATACCCACCTGGTTGGCTAATCCATTCAAACTACTAGTGGCCATACTGGTGCTAGTACTATTAGCCTCTGCGTTATAAGAATAGCAATAGGCCAATGCAAAAAGACTGCTAAGAAGGTAGTAGCGATGAAATAGTAATAAACTTGGATGCTCAAGTACATGAGTACACACAACCGGATGACTTCCCCTGTTACCAACCAATGGTGAGCCCTATCACACCTCCAAGGTCAAAACAGATATATATATCCTCAGGACCCTCAGAATTACACAACACATTGGGTATATTATGATTCTAATGGGGAGTGCTGCTTCATGACCTGGAGTGTAGATGAATATATGAGACGTGAGGGCAGCTTGCGGGGGATGAGTAAAATATGGATACCCAAAGAGCCCTATGAGGTGGAGAGCAGAAGGAAGAGTGTGGTCGAGGACTCGACCAGAGGGGGGAATGTTAGAAGACAGATAAATATGTCACCTAAAGCTTTTGCCCCCTTGATCCAATACCATAAAGGTGAGAACCATTACTCACTGAGGCAACCGTACCGCCCTTATCAAAGGCACGTAAAACAAGACATAGACATCATTTTGGCTGAAGATGGCAAAAGTTGAAAATAACACTGTAACAGTAACAAGCACATGCATTAGAAAGTATGCGTACCTTCTCTCCACATGAAGAAATGCAGAAAGTAAGTAGAAGTAAGCAGAAGTAAACATGAAGAATATTAACACAGCATTCACAAGACATGAAGAATACTAACATCCCTAATGTATAAGGCAAACACGAAATAAAGAACACCCAAATATAGCTCACTAACAAAGAAGGAAGAGTGTAATTGGGCAGCCAACTTCTTTAAGATTGCAGCATGCTTATAATTAAACAAAAGTCCTCCAGATTTTCATTGAACTCAAAAATGCTGAATCCACAAAATACATATCAATGAAGAGCTCAGACAGTAGCTAGCAACCCAAGCCAAGGTTTCCATGAATAAGGGAGAATGGGAATGGCAGAGTGAAAGCATGAGATAACGATTCTCAAGACACAAGCCATATATTCCCAAATTAAGCACACAACCAGTCTTTATTAGCCAGGTGCAAGGACACAGTAAGCAAAAAAAGCTCCATGAAGGATAACTCAAGTCCCTAGAGGCAACAGGAAACACAACACACGTTACTATTAGCTAAAACTTTAATACATAGGAGGTAATTCAATTTCATGCACGTCTCATCACACGTGAGCCATAATTCGAAGACAGTGTCCATTCATTAGAAGTGAACACAGATAGGACACCTGCTGTACTCCCGATGTGTACACACAGACACAAGACACTGCACAAGCCAAGTACAAAGAGATTACCCTGCGCATGGCATAGGAATGAGAGATGGTAACGTCATAGGATATTGGGAGAGTGGCACACATCAGCAAAAAATCCCACAATTGCACAAACATACACAACTATATGATACATTTTATTATATCAATGTGTAAATGGGGGCGGGATTAGTGCATTGCGGAGCGTATAGATAATATTGGTTTACATGTGCTGTCCTGGTTAGTTTAATTCTAACCATATGCGTATGTGCGCTAGACAGAATTGGAGCACTTGATAAGAATCTGTACAATCCTCCAGGAGTCATGTTTGTATTCCAGACATAAACATTGTTCTCATCGTGGCTAGGTGGATTTAAATTGAATTCTAGAGTGCTGACAGATGTCTGTACAGGACATCAAGAAGAATCAAGGTGTGGCCAAAACATTGACCACTGTGACTGCAGTGGCACTAAGCCCTACAGAGAAAGATGATATCTTGTTTTGATTCAGATAATTGGCACAGGATCACTACACTGCAGTCAGAGACACAGCACTTGACCCCTGTAATTTGTGAATCATAGGTTGCGTTCATGATGTTAATATCTTCCATTTCACAACCTTATATCTACTTGCAATAGTTGTATGGGATCAACTGTGAGACCAACATAGCACGGATGCTATTTTTGTAAGATATGGGGAACATATTGCATTTATTGGCATGTCAGACAGGCTACGCATGAATATCTTATCTGTTAATATACCATGACTGTACACTGTTAGGCGTCCTAGCATCAGGAGCTGCCACACATGCATAGAAACCACATAACACAAGCAGTGACCCTCAATCTAGAGAAGGATGGTGATTTTTTTTGGAAGCTGGAGCCCAGTTTGTCTGCTCCCGCAAAAACAAGGCCCATTCAATTAAAATTAGTAGTGGAGGTGCAGGGGAAGTAGTTACAATGGCAACCACCATTACATAATTCAAAATGTGCATTTCTTCTTATATTATTTTTTATTTCTATTTATTTATATGCTTATATTGCACCAGAGCCCGCAGGCATCATGTGGTGAAAGGCCCACTAAACCAGGATTCCCTGCACAAATGTGGTGACTCCTGTATACGCCCCTAGGAGTGGAGATGGATCAGATTGACAGTGAATGGTAGTGTATTCAGACCAGCCACTATGTGGTGATCAGAACTGAATTAGTAACCCATGGAGACCAAAGAGTACATTTATTTCATCATGTAACCCTGGATCGTTATCATTTGGCCCAGATACAAATTCCATACCTCAATTCATGCAGTTTCTGATCTTGCTCTCTTGCCAGTGAAGAGGTCGTGTCCATGTGAGAGTTAGGACCTGCCTCAAATAGTCATCTCTCCGTACATTCCTATGGACTCTAGCTGCACTCATACACTGTGGTAACCTTTGCATATTCCGGCCATTGTATTGTGTTTTGTTTTCACTCATAAAGACGATATACTGCAAAATCATATTCTTGATAATTTTCCCCATATCACCAGCACTCACTACTGGAGCTTTAACCTGTGTTATTATGTATTAGGGTGATGTACTTTGATTTAATTAATTATGAGACATGTTTGTGGTATTACTAATTGATATGTAATGGTGTGGTAAACACGTTTCATATTTTGTTTGTCTTGTGGATTTTGACTCAATCACCACATAATAAACTTATCTCTACTGCCACATATAAATCAACATAAGTGTAGCTGGATATTAAATGTATAAGAAGATACAGATAGACAGACGGATATCGTCTCGGGAGGATAGCTTAGGGACAATGCGCTCGCCTTGGAAGCAAGACGACACGGAGCAACACAGGTTCGATCACCGGGGTCCGCGCTTAGAAACCTCTCGGTATTAAGCGCGTTATAAATAACCTATCATATCATGTCATAGATACATATACAGATAGATAGATCAATAGATAGATATACAGATAGATAGATCGATAGATATGTAGCTAGCTAGGTAGATATGTAACCCAGGTGATAGATAAACATAATTAATTACAAACTTTTTGAAGGTGTATGATAGGTCTACAACTTTCTTGATCATTCCACAGAAAAACAAACCCCTAGAGTTCTTCAAGAAAACAAAGAAATGATTGTACCTGAAGATGAAGGTGAGGAAGGATGAGGACTGTCCTCCTGGGCACTTCCTGCCTGAGAAAGAGCCCCGCTCACTCCGCTTTCTTCAGTCACATTTGAGGACCCGGGTGTCGTCGATCTGCTGACAGACTGAGACTCCTGATCACTTCCGGAGCCACGTTGTTCCTCAAGAGCACCTTGAAGGGCCTCTTCCTCTGCTTTCCGATCTCTCTTGTGAACCCTCGAGTGGACGACAACTTGGTGGTAGGTTCTGAACACCCGCCCACAGTCGGGACACTCAGTTGGCTTCTCTTTCACATTCGTATTACTTTGAAAGTTATATGCAAGGCCACGGTTCATCCCATGCGACAGAAAGTCTCTCGTGCTTTCTAAAGGATCCAGTTTGGTTGACAGGTCCCTGTGATTGAACACTTTTGATGCGTGAACCAGATCAGCCTGCATTTTCTGCTTGGAGACATCTGATCCTAATATTATATATTCTCGCTTCTCTTTATTAAATAAAACTCCAGCACTGGCCATAGAGTCTTCATGGTTGCGGCGGATCTGTTGCTCTTTAGCCAGAAACCCATGCTCGAGGGCCATGCCTCTAGCCATGAGCTGCCACGCTTGATAGCTGCTAATAGGATCCATCTCGGCAGCTTTGGCAGCGGCCTGCAACCTTTCTATACAGCTGGATTTAAGAGGGGGGACCAGGTTCAGACAGCTCAAAAGCGAGTGTTTATCGCCTTCGGAAATGTTATGCTTGATGCCAGAAATAGGGGAAAGAAGTTTGCCCAGAACTTCCTTCTCCTTCATAGGAAGGTCTCCTTTGTGATAGCTCTGACCATGTTCACTTAAGCGAGATTTATCTGCAGGAAGGAAGCCACTCTGCAAACAAGAGATGTACCTTGAATACAAATTTGCATGAGCATCCTGTGAGATGCTGCTAATGGAAACCGCCGCTTCCGTGTCATTGGGGGATTTGTTCTTCACGGACAGCTTGTTCAAGTGCACTTTCATGTGATTTTTCAGGAACCATGGTTCTTTAAATCTTCTTCCACAAATCTGGCAGCAGTGTTCGAAGGAGTCCTTGTGCTTTCTCATGTGGCCTTTCAGAAACCAAGCTTGGCTAAAGACCTGCCCGCACACCTCACAGCGGAACTCGCTCGCCGGCTGTTCCCCATTTCCATTGGCTCCCTGCCCCTGAGCTGACTCTGCAGTGATGTGGGCTTTTTCCACATGGCTGATCAACTCTTCCTCCTGAGAGGCAGCGAAGTCGCAGAGGGTGCACTTGTAAGGCTTGTGTAGTATTCGTATGTGCCTGTCCAACTCCTCGCGCTTTTTAAACTTTCCCTTGCAGAAGGTGCACCTGAATCCCGAAGGTGGAGGCACAGTCTCCTCAAGTGCACTTGTGGGCTTTGGAGAAGGCGCTCGAGTGGAAGTGTCAGGTGTGCTGTGATTAGCTGCCACAGATATATTACAGTTACTCAGCGGGGCTTGCTGAGAATGCTGCTGTGGTTTCATATCAGGTCGTGGGTGCAAAAGGCTATTCTTCAGCTGCTTGTCCCGTAAAATGGCCCTTTCTTCTAGTTCATGCAACAACCTGTTCTCCTCTCGAACACGTCCACGCCCTTTTCCGAGGTTTCCAAGTTTGTGTGTGCGCAGATGAATTTTCAAATTACCCTTTTGAGCTGCCCTGTGATCACAATATGGACACTTGAAGGGCTTCTCTCCAGTGTGAGTTCGCATGTGCAGTGACAGGATACTGTTAAACCGGAAACGTTTTCCACACAGGGGGCATGGGTACTTCCGGTTTTTCCTTGCATCATCCTCTATATCATTCATCTGAGACATTATGCCAAGGTTCTGTCCATTTAAGAACTGCTGAAGGTCAACTCTCCCATTCAAACTGCTGTCTGCATCTCGATTGAGCTGATTGGCTAACAATGCCATCTGACTGCTAATTGGTTGACTGGCCATTGACCCATGACTTTTGTCCTCCAGTGGGGTGGCAGTCTTCTCTTCTGAAAGCTGCCGGCTTTGATGATCTGTGTAGGCGTGGCTGAACTGTGAGTTGATCTGATGCAATTTCTGACTCATCGAATACTGGCCATTGAGAATGGTGCTATTGAGATGGGCTTCCGCTTTCGGGCCAGCTGAGGAAACACCAAGACACAAACTAGCTTCCTCCATTCCTAGAAATAAACAAAAAACACTCCATTTTAAAAACACACCAGAACAACTAGAAACAATTTATCAACTGTATATACCAGCATTCAAATACTATTATTGGTCCTACATTGTTCGGAAAACAATACATGGCGTACACGTGCATCTGCAATGAGAGCTTCGCTACTATATATATATCTGCTTTCAATGTGTTCACCCCAGAACCCTGTATTATTAACAGCCAGTGTTAATCATTTACAAATCATCCAAATAGGTTCTACAATTTGCCTTTAATTAGAACCAATGCGATCAAATTGCAACGAAAGAACAGAAATTGAGCAGTCAAAACGTGTTGACGTCTTACGTTAGTATTTTATGAAAACACCTGTCCAATGTGGAGAATGGTGGATACTTGTAAGATAGTTACAGTAACAGGGGGAGGACATAACTGAAAAGGAAGATGGTAGCCAATTGACGCAAAGGGCCTAATCGCACAAACCCTAATTTCTCACATGAACTCATAATGCTGCTGCAACAAGGGCCAGTTCTAAAACAAAGCAGTGTTAGGTGGTTGCCTAGGGTGCCACCTGCAGAAGAGCAAAAGTGGGCACCACACTGGGCCTAAAGTTTTAAAATCTGTGTCGTTTAAAAAATGATTGGCGTTTAAAGCCTGAGGCAGATTGCCTCTTTGCAATGGATTTGCTGGCATGCACTCCTCTGAATCCTTCTATTGCCGCATTATGAACAATCTATCATTAAAGGTCATGGATGGCAGAAGGTACCCAATTATATGTAATTAAGTATTTTGTGAGTCACAAACACGTCTGGTGACAATATAGGTATTTTGCAATATCCGTATCCTACATGGCAGCCTGCAATACCCACATAGAAGCAAGTAAATCAATTTCTTATCACAGGCTAGTTGTGACATCCCTGCGGACTTGTAATTTGAAAATGACACTACAATCAGTTATTTCTCTTCAGTTGTGACGTCACAATGCCTCGGGCTTTGGCCAGTGCAAAGCTGAATTCTACCAAGAGCCCTTTAGAATGATGTTTACCCAACAAGCTGTACAGGAACACGGCTAAGTCATCCACTAACAGATATTGAAGAAAAAAAAGAGGGAAAGAAGAAAGTGGTTGATGGGTCTGATGTTGTATATTGTAGTCCATTAATAATACACTTTTCAGCAATGTTTACATGATGTTTCCCATTAGAATAGTCTGATAATACAGACACAAAGGGCCTCATTCCGAGATTGGAGGTAGTCATGGCGCTATTTGCGCCATGACTGCCTCCAATAATGGCTCCAGCACCGGTATGGTTCAATGGGGACTTACCGGTGTAGACCGACCTTTGCGGGACCGGCAAATCCCCATTGAAAAAGCCATTCCCCATTCCAATTTGAGCCCCCATAGGGCTCAATGGGAATGGGGAAGGTGCTAATAACGGTACCGCAAATTGTGGTACCGTTATTAGCTCTGAAGTCCCTTAACGGGTCCCGACCGTAACGCCTGGTCAGACCAGGCGTTAAAGGAGGGACGCGCTAAGGGAACTCGTAGTAGGGCGGTAAGGGATAACCGGCACCGGTCTCCTTACCGGTGCCCGGTATCCCTTGCCGCCCTACTCGGAATGAGGCCCAAAATTGTTAAAAATATAGGTGTACTAACAAGAGCTCCTTCACATGACGGTGGTTGGAGCCAGTGCTTCCATTGGCTTTTCTCAATAAGGTAATGAAATTGACAACATATGCAACTTTTATAATTTACAAAATATTTGAACTGCACAGATAACTTCTGGTCAGCAATGTAATGTGTTAAATCTTAGGGCACAAAAATAAAGGACACGCTTTGGAAAAATAACAGGGATTTTGCTATAGTCAACACAAAAGTGCTGTAATATCTCATTAAGCTGATTAGTATGCTGCTTAGAAACAGCGCTAGGTGCTGTAACACATGATTATAATCATAAAAACCCTTCACTGTTTGCAAGGAAGCATTAACGAGGTATATTAAATTTAAGGCGACTCTGTCTAGCAGCTTTGCGAACCTCCAAGACCACGGTTCACCACTTGCTGAGAAAAGCTGCTCCTGTGATAATGTTATACATCAAAATGCGCTCTATACACAGAGAGAAACGTCTAATGCCCCCTTCCCCACCCCCAAACTGTGCAGAGCTATAGAAGCAGCTAATAACTCGGCAATGAGATGCGTGGCCATTGGGGAGGGGTTCTGACAATGGCTAACTGGAATTTCCCTCAAAGTGATCAAGCCCACTTCCTATTTGTCAGCGCAGCACTGACGTTGAGGCTGCTGTCACAACACCGGGTTATCTAACGACGCGCAGCGCACAAACATACAGAGGCCCACACAGTGTAGACTGGTCTTGACTACGTCTTTATTAGAAATGAGGCTTACTGTCTCCCAAATGTAACTTCCCCAACGTGCCCCCTCCCTAGCCCCACCACTACCACAACGAGGCTGAAACCCACAATGTGACACCTTCTCCCTTCTTAAACAAACAGTTATACATGAACCCATTTCTTCAATAAGTCTTGCTGGTTTAATCTTGGCCCTGACCAGCCGTCACTCTTGCAGCAGAGCCGGACTGTGTCTTGAGGGGTGGGGATCCATTTCCCTCCAGTCTCCATGAGACACCTCCCTGCCCGCCATGTAAGGATCATCCAGCTCTCCAAGGGACCAGTCATATGTGGGCACATCACACAGCGCATCAGACTCTTTAGTCTCCCCCCTGCATTCTCTGAAATTGGATACATTGTGGGTAGTTTCTCGCCCGTCATTGTCCTCTGCAGTGATCATAGGGCCCTTCACCTGCGTGACAGTAAGGGGTCCTGTCGCGAACCTGGAGCCTCCTTCTGACATTGGATCTGACGTACCACCGCTCTGTCCCCTATTTCAAACATGCTTTCTTGTGCACCCCTTCTTGCATCTGCCATTGCTTTCATTTTAATCTTCTCTCTTGAAGCCTTCTCTTGGAGTTCTTGGTCAGATGGTTTGGTCACCACGTTAGCCAGACCTTGGGGTAGTCGAGTCCTTAGTCTCTGGCTGAACATGCGATCGGCTGGGCATCTGTCTATGGTGCTGTGGGTGTGTGGTGGTAGTCTTTCAGTAGTTGGTATTGGCTCTGTTTAAAGAGTTTGATGGGCATGTAGGGAATCTCTAGTATTCATCCATTATCACCAAGGCATAAGTGCCATCTCAGAGTGAGCTGAAGAAGTCGATCGCAAACTCCTCCCAGACATTGTCCAGCAGCGGGGACATTTATAGGGGATTTGGCCATGGAGTCGGTGCCACTACACAGCAGATGGCACAGTTCTTCAGTGTTTCTTCAGCTTGCTTTTGCAGGCCTGGAAAACATAATTTTTGTTGGAGCAGTTTCTTAGTGGATATCACCCCTCGATGCCCCTCGTGTGCCAGGTCCACAGCCTGTTGGAACAATGACTTCAGCAGGATTATCTGGCACCCATTCATCACAACACAGTTCTTGGTGACAGTGAGCTCATCCTGTACCAATTTCATGTTCCTGACGTCTTCTTGAGATGCAGGGTCGAAATGTTTAGCCATGTGCTTTGCATGCTTTAGCCTTCTTTGGACGATGGACTGTGTGATGATGGCAAGAGCCACATCGGCTGTCGACAACTGTTGGTGCGTTCTCCATGCAGCTGGGAAAGGCTTCATCTGGTGGATAACATAATGCAGATAGGCATCTGCGACAGAGTGGTCTGGTAGTAGGGTCTCTGTGGGATGACGGGAGTAGTATAGTCAGCTGGGTTCCTGTCCTTCCCCAGTCTATGGCAGATTGTGAACTTGTAATCCTGGAGGCGGAGGCCCCATCTCACAGGGCCTACGGCTCTTGGAGGGCCTGGTGGTCTGCGGCGATCGTGAAGGCCTTCCCAAATAGGAAGAGATGAAAATGCTTGCAGGCACAGATGACTGGTAGGCTCTCCTTTTCGTCCTGTGAGTATGTTTGCTCTGTGGCCGACAGGCTGTAGCTGACTAAGGACAAGACCCATTTGATGTTGGGGTCTTGTTGTCGTATTGGGACAACACTACACCAACACCCACCAGACTAGCATCAACTGTCACTTATGTCTACATGGATGACCTGAAATATGCCATACCAGTGGTGGATGCAATGTTTGCCCTTATAGTCTCGAAACTTGTTTCACACTCAGGGGACCACATTAACTCTTTTATATCTCTAGTCAGCTCCCGGCAGGGTGCTCTCTGTTGCATAGTTTTTCAGATAACGGGAGCAGTAGCTTGTAAGATCTTTGATTGACCACAGGTCTGATACGTCCGTCGGGCGCAGAGCCCCCTTTAGGGCCACAACTTTATTGGGGTAGGTGTGCATACCTTTCTCTGAAAATATGTGCCCGAAGAGTTTCAATGTCCATTTCCTGAACTTGCATGTGTCCTTGTTGCGAGTCACCTTGGCAGCCTCCAATGCCAAACACACTCAAGGCAGTGCCTCGTCATGCTCCTGAGTGGATTTGCCAAAGACTAAAATGTCATTGTTTTAAAATAAGGCAGTTTGGGATGTGTTTGATAACTTGGTGGATCTTCTCTTGGAACATTTCTGCTGCAGACGATATCCCAAAATGCAGCCTTTTATAGCGATATAGCCCCATGTCTGTCAAAAACGTGGTGATGTAGCGTGACTCTCAGGCAAGCTCCAGCGGGTGGTAGCCTTTGTTGAGATCCAGCTTGGAGAATACAGTAGCCTCATTGAGGAGCTGAATGATGTCTGATTCTGGGGACCTGGTGATGTTCCCGCTGTATAGCTAGGTTTGGTTGGTGCGTATCCACACAGAGGCAAATGGACACTTCTGCTGATTTATTCGGGACAGGTACAATTGGTAAGACCCAAACAGTGGGTCCTGTTGCAGGTTCAATGATGTTGAGATCCAGTAGGCGCTGTATTTCTTCTTCCTCCTGTTTCTGGATATGGAGGGGGATACACCGATAATGCTGGGTAACTGATTTGACCGTCGGGACGATGTAGAGATGCACCTTGCAGTTACGCAGCTTGCAAAGGCCTATAAAGAGGTTGGGAAATGCCTTTACGACATCACCCTATGGTGCCAGGTATTTGTGGGCCATCATGTGGCATATAGGCTGTGGACGAGGCCCATATCAATGGCGGTTTGGAAACTCAGTATGTATTCACTGTTAGCTTCAGTAGAGAGCACATGCAACTGGACGCGGGCAGTGTGTGACTTGTGCTTGCATATTGTTGTGAACACTCCTTTACTAGGTAGTAGTGTGGTGGAGCCATATGGGAATAAGTCTACCATGGAATGGTTATAGGGTTTTTCGCTCATGACATTCACTGTTGCGCCGGTTTCAATCAAGAACTCAGTGAGGGTGTTGTTGACTTGCAGGACTAGTGTGGGGCTGTGTTCCTTTGCAACCTTGTTGCCTAACGCTCACACATAACCCCCTTTTCCTTTGGTAATCTGGAGAGGATGAGGATTCACTCCCAACTGTGATCTCACTTCTACATATCGTACATTCCTTCCCATCTTGTAGGACCCTCTTCTGTCTGGGGATCTGTATGGTCATCAAGACTGCTGCTTGTGGCCTTCTCCTTCGGCCGGACGATATCTCCTGTATTCACAACCTGACTTCATTGGACTAAAATTTCGGATGTCATCTCCCCCTCCTCGGGGAGGCCCCTTGTGGTGCGGGCATGGGGGCATTCCAGCATACCTAAATTTGGCACAAGGCAAGGCATGGGCCTACAAGGGGAAATGTGTACCTGCACCAGAAGCAGGTTTTGTTGGGTTTTTTGGTGTCATCTTGGGAAGTCAGTTTTAGTTTGAGGACACCTTCACTCTGCCCATGTTGAAAATGTGTTGCAAGATGGCTGAGTTAGTTCACACCATGGCCCTGATCTCATCTAGGGACTGTTGCTTTGGGAGTAGTTTCTTTCGGAAATCAGGGGACTCACGTCCCGCTATGACCTGAGAGTGTAGCACCTCTTCATTTGGATATTGATGAAATGCACAATGTTTTATTTGGATGCGGACGCACATGACAAGGTTATTTAGCATTTCACCTCTCTCCTACATGGTGGTGTGAAAGATATGTCTTTCATAGCTCACATTGGTATGTGCGGCAAAGGATGAGGTGAGTGCCTCTTGAATCTCCCTAAAGTGGCCTTTTTCTCATCTACTACTTTGTCTCACACTGATGCTCCTACTGCCAGGGTCGGTATGATATTTTTTCTCTCTTCGTCCATGAGGCCCATTACCCCTATGTATGCTTTAAAGTTTTCAATCCAGGGGATCCACGGTGGACCTAGATTGCTGGTGTCAGTGAGGTGGAATGCTTTGGGTAGCTGCCAGGGAGAAACATCCCCTTGAGCCATTTGAAAAACCTCTGATGGGCGGGTAGGCACCATAGCAGGCACATCGTCTCTGACATGGTGGTACAGTGAGCTGGGTGTGTAGCTGGGAGGAGTGGAAGCTCTTATCAGAGTTCACAGTGGGGTTCCTTCCCCTGCCGTTGTGTTGATGCCTCCTTGTAGTGCAGTTTCTCCCCCCCCCCAAATGTGTGCACTTGTCTATTGGCCTGGTATTGAGGTGAATGGCCACCAGACTAGTATTCCTCATGATGGGATATCTTCAGAGAATAACAGCATTTCCACTGGCTGTGCTGATCAGGTCTCCCCCACCTCATCTTCAAAATGGGTCATTCCCCCACGCAGGCTGAGTGTGCCACATCCAGTAGCGTGATCAATGCCCAACAGGCCTGCAGGTTGCTCCGCTCTCCCAGCGCAGCATGCTCCCCATGTAGAGAAAGTAGGGATGAGGTGCTGGCTGTCCTGCTGGACCCCCGTTCTGAGTGGGTTTTGGGAGAAGTGCATGGAGCCAGTGAGAAGTTACCACAGCCACCCGTGCTTCAAGGAATACAGGCTGCTCCTGCTTCTTGTGTTGAGGCCTTGCCTGACGTGCAAGTGGGCACACCAGTGTGTCGAGGCTCGTCTCCTCATTGCCAATGTCAGAGTGGCACTGGCACCACAGCTGTTGTCACGACACCAAGATATCTAACGATGCGGAGCATGAGAACATACAGAGGCCCACAGAGTGTCGACTGGTCTCAACACAGTCTTTATTATAACGGAGGCTTACTGCCTCCCAAACGTCACTTCCCCAACTTGCCCCCTCCCTAGCCCCACCTCTAACATAGCGAGGCTGAAACCCACAATGCGACACAATTGTGCACCCAACCCAAGAATGCATGTCTTCTTCCCTTTGAGACCTCCCTAACATCCCGAGCTCGCCTTCAAATCTCCCATGCTCTCGTATCGTCAGGATATACTGTCAATCCGGTCCATTGCTATACCTTTTGCCAAGTGAATACTCTGTAACAGCGCCACGATGCCCCAGGGCCGATGTGCGCTTTATAAATGCAAATAAATGAATAAAATATAAATAAATAAATAAAAGTGTTTGCTTTCTCAGAGTGAAAAGTCAATGTGACACTGAGAGTCTGTTCTGACGTATTATCAAAGTATTATGCAGTGAAGAGCAGGAAGCCGGGATTTCCTATGCAAGTGGCAATATAAATCATACCCTCAACAAAATGTATGCATGGCCCCTCTTATTTTACCCTACAACGTGAGTCGCCTATGTGAAGGCTTCGGGCCGTTAATGAGACCACCACCAAACAAGGGGGTATTAGCTATTAGCATCCCGGCTCCCTGAAAGCTGTGGATAGCATGCTTGTTTTCACTTCTTTATGATAGCAGAGGATTCTCGTGCCTCGTGCATCCGCACTGTCCACAAAAACAAACTATAAACCAGCATTGCTGAAATTGGATACAGTAAATTAATCTATCTTGCCTTTTTACTATTTCAAGTACACAAGGCCGGTGACCAGGACACCACCGGAGGAGCACCAGAGAGGTGAGGTGGCAAGGTAAGTACGGGATAAGGGCTGGGTGCCGGTGTGGAAGTTAGGGAGTCGGTGGCAAGGGACACCGCAGCACCACACAAAATAGAGAAGCCATAGTGAAAAGGTGCAGATGGCTGCTGAGAATGCAAGCCGTGAATCTGGAATTCCACCTAGATTCTCCCTCACCTGACAGGCTGATACCTCACTCTGGTTTCTAATACAACTTCATCATTTTAAAGAAACAGTATGTTTTGTAATGGGGAACGGGTAGGTTTATGATCTAAAATGTAACATTGTCAAAGACAACACAGCATGGAGCTTGTACAGAAAAAACATCTCTAGACGGTTCCATGTAATAATGTCGCCACAAAAATCTCGCCGTGCAAAAATATCGCCGAAAAATTGCCGTTTTTTGTGACGGCATTATTGTTTTTTTTTTTGCCCCTGTCCCCATATCTATGGTCACCCAAATAATATCGCCACAACATTTTCCCGGCGATATTATTGACGGCGACCATATATATGGCGATATTATTACCTGATACCCTATAGACCACTAGGAAGACTGCTGAAGTTTCCAAAGGGGGCATACATAGTTTGTTGTATTTTCATTTCTCGCAGAACAATATCCATCCAAAAACATCATTGCATTGCACAATTTCATCTTCCACATATTCTTTAAAAAAGAACAAAAAAACATGTTTTTGTGTGCTTAATAATATAACAGAACGTACATTTCAAATATAGAATTGTGTGCCTTAGTTTCATTCTACTGGCAAGGTCTTACACAGCTGCCTAGAACTGCCGAATTGCAGTACCAGGCCTGTCCTCAGTGGGTTGTGGGTCTGTACCTTACATATTTTGGCTGTAGCTGTCAATCTTCACACTTGTCACACGTTAACAGAATAGCGAATCATCAATCACTTGCTTGACAATGTAATCACTTGATTTAACTGCAATAAAATATCTGTTAATGATGTCCTTATATAGCATTTGTATTGCTATAGATGGAAGACATTGTTATTAACCAAATCAATTGTACCATTTCTTACCAATATTGGAAGGATGACTTGGCCAGATTGTATAACCTGCACTATATATTTGCAAAACTGGAATAGCTATGTATTTATTTATTTATTTATTGTTTAATCCTGGAATAACTATATTGATGGTTATAACCTTACCAATAGTGTGCCAGGCTGTGGAAACTCAGCTGTCGCGGGACATCTCAGATATGGCAATGTGCATAGATAATGTGCATGCACTTCAAAACTAAAGAGGGCTGTATCGAGAATTCTGCCATGGTGCCTGGCAAATTCTGCAAATGGTATCTTTCCAATGATTCTGTCCAATCATGGAATTTCAATCAGTGTTGCTAACACAGTGCTCTTTTTATCCTGTCATCCCTTTAAGTGTCCCCCACCCCTCCTTGCTAAGCCCATAACCCCAGGACAGTGAAAATGCTTTGGGTAGCGATTCGTGGGACTTTAAGAACTCCAGGTCTTTCTGACTATCTGCCCTTTTAGGATATATACATAGGCCTCGTGGCAAAAGAAAATCACTTCTGCAGGGTACATATACAAGAATGACCTTTCTCACAAAATAAGAATGTATACATATGCGGTGTGGCAAAGTAACAACACTTCTGTAGGGCTTCTATACATATCCTAAGTATTACCCCCTCGCCCCCACATTAGGATGGACGCACATGCCAGGAAACTTTTGTAGTTAAGGGAGTATGTATGCATGTCACGAGGGCATTCAGATGGTTAACGCTGAAGAGGACTCCCAAGATATGGCAACACAGGCTATTGTGAACAGCAAGACACTGTTAAGACTCTGGTTGAGCACACTGCTTCAGCCCAGTAAATACACATATTGGAAAAGCAGACACCGATCTCCACAGCCTGAACCTTTGCCATCGTTGGTGTTGAGTTAGCAAATCAGCATGCACAGATAATGTTCAAAGAAAAACTGTTTTTCGCCATCCATACTCCTTAACCCTCCACACCACTGATACCAATGCCCAAGTGGTGAGAGGGAACGCCACCACCAGCCTTTTTACCAGTGAGTGTCATTCTTTTGCGACCAATGTTATCTTAGAAAAATATGGCCCTCACTGCCTTTTCTAATGATGTAATTGGTGCATTGGCGTCTGCTCCACACAACTCAAATAATACAGCGGCCCAGAATTCCTGTTTTTGCTCATACAGCTGGCGGAGATTTTAGCGATTAAGGTGATGTCATGATAGCAGAGGAAAGAATTTCAAGCCGGCCATTGAGATGCTATGGACTGCCGATGTCAGTGGTGTACCCAGTGGTGATTGTCAATCTGGTGCGGGCATTGACACTCGTAGCCTTTTGGATACCCTCATCTCCCACACGGCGAATCAAAAGTGGTGATGTATGCATCCAGTTGATGAGTATGCGTTGTTTGATTCATGACGAAAATGCATCCAAATCTCCAAATAAAACTCTTTTGAAGGTCTGTGGATTGACTCACAAAGACGGGCATCTACTTAAAAAAAGCAAGTGTTCAAGTCCTCGCCAGTCCTCTTGCATAAAACAGTTTACCCAAGGTTAATATAAGCATGGAGTACCCCTGTTCATAAACGCAGAGCATCAGGCGGCTGAAACTTATCAGGGTCATTAAACAGCTGTAAACATTGTTACAAAAATAAACCAATGGTTTCATGCTTATATTTTAGCCCAGAGCTTGGTGTGCTGAGCTAGTCATTTTTTTCATCTCTTACAATCAGCGCTGGTGACATTTGAGCATCCAATCAAATTACATCAGGAATATTACTGAGGTGGGCAGGACTCTGGCACGCGGCATGATTAATAGATGTGTATGGCGGCAGTCTTGGTGACCTGTTACTTTTTTTTTTGACTGATTTGAAAGAAATCCTATCCGACAGGGCTGAACATTGGGGACAATAACAGAAAGGAATGTATTTTATATTACGCGTGTTATTATTTCGAACATTGCTGCCTGATTCAGCTTCTCACAAAGCAGCAGAGACTAGCCACAGGTGGAACCTTAGGTACACTCGCATTACATGTTTCAAAGCCTTGCCCGAATTAATCCTTTGAGAGAAATCTTAAACTTCAGATGAAAATAGTGCCCCCAATTTTTAGGATTCCGGTTGAGATTTTATAAATAAAAACAGCTTCTTGTGTGAAAATGTCTGCGCATAATAGCCCATAATTGCCAAATGTCTGCGCTAGAGCAACACAATTCGATTGTTCCAGAACATATTTTAAATGTATTTCTAGTTTTGCTTCTCAAGTACTCCACATGATTGCTATCAATACTGTCTGAGGGACAGTCATTCAGGACTATGCTCTGCTCTCTATGATTGGGTCAGTTAAGGGAATACTGTCTAGGGCGTGGAAAAGAGTGCCTTTTCTACACTCTAGTTAACATTCCTAAAAAAACACAAATTCGTGTTTACTCAATGTTAACATACTGCCAACACATACTCTATGATTGGTATAGAGTTAGAGGTTGTCTATATTGACTGTTGCACACTTGCGGGCTTCACTATTCTCTACAAAAACTCTCATTGAAGGAATGAGTCATGTATGTGCTATGAGATAATAATAAGAGAGAAGGGGTTTTGCTTTTTGTTTGAGTTATGTACATCTAGAAAAAGAAAAAAATGAAACCCCAACAAATCACAGTCAGAAGAACCAGGGATGTTATGTCTTCAGGCCAAATTTCCTGAACTGCTCCTAAAAGAGGCCATCCAAGAAACATTGTCCTCAGAAGAGCGCAACAGGGTAGGAGAAGGGTTGGTGGGCCTGGAAGACCACCAGAGCCGGTAAGCATTTAGTGGGAACTGATGGTAGCTGGGGATTGAGGTGGGGAAGCCTGTAGTGTGACAGAGAGGAGAAAGTTCCACATGTTTGCCTCGGGCAGGACAGGTGAGGATGACAAGAGACATAGGGTAAGGGGGAGAAGGACAGATGGGGGCCTTTAAAATGAGCCCTAGGGGGTGAAACCCCTGATGAAGCCATTATCCCACTGGTTGGAAGCCGAGATGAGCAAAAAAAAGGCTTTTTGGAGGCGCTGTTTCCTGTGGGTGGAAAAATAACATCGAACCAAGCCGGGTAATGTCATAGAAATTAAGCAATTGTTAGGGAGTGAGAATAACTTGCTCAAAATCCTTAACTTCACCAAAACATTTGAAAATGGGGCATACAATTGTTTAAAATACATACAAATACAGTCTTTATGTTCCCCATTGCCACAACCATGTATTGAATGAGATTACGTTTTGTACATTAAATGTGGTGGACATTCATACATGTGTGTACAATCTTCTCTGAACATACACGTGTGTGCAATACTCAATGAATATGTGTGTATACAGCTTTCAATCTACATTTGTGCGTGAAGCTTCAATGAATATGCGTGTATACATATTTCAATCTATGGGGGTCATTACGAGTATGGCGGCAGGGGCTTAACAGCACCGTTAAGGATGGCAGTGCCGCTAAGCCCCTACTGCCATATTCTGAGGTCTCTTAGCGGGCCCCAGCAGGAGTGGCTGGTCTGACCAGCTGTTCTTTGCGGGACCTGTTAAGGGGCCTTGTAACTAATAATGGGCCCGCAATTTGCGGGCCCATTATTAGCGCCTTCCCCATTCAAATTGAGCCCTATGGGGGCTCAAATGGGAATGGTTCACTGAACGAGGACTTACCGGGTCCGCATAGGTCGGCATGTCCCGGTAAGTCCCCATTCAGTGAGACCGGACCCTAGTTTGGAGGCAGCCATGGTGCTAGTAGCGCCATGGCTGCCTCCAAACTCGTAATGCCCCCCCATATCTTTGCAGCTTTCAATCAATTCTATTTGTTTGGCTTCCTATCAACAGCTTTGCGCTGGATATGTAATATTCTCCATTAAAAGGGCACAATGTTAAAGCACCCTTACCCTTTCACATTACACATAGGCCTACCTTTGTATTTCAATATAAGGGATGCATGGGTTTAACATTTTGCATAACTTTATGTGAATAGATGGAATTCTCTTAGCTATCTCTCACCCACAAAGCATTTTACAACTCTCACTGCCGACAAATGATACATAAAATTAAATTCATCAATAATAGTTCAGGACAATATGATGGCCTGTGCCATTCTATGCCGTCAGGATCAACACATTCTATTTGAAATGGTGCCTAATTTTACAGACCATAAACTGTATTTAAATCACACCGAATCACATCAGTTTTGCACCAACACTTCACAAAATGCAAATAGTTTGGTTGAACATTAAATCTCACTTTGTATACAAATGAAATTGAAGACAGATGGGATATTCTTTAACACTGTGCCTGTGCCCCTGCCACTTTAGCATCTCCTCTTTGTTCCCAGCCCTCTTATTCCTGCGAGGTACAGCATTCTAAGGGCAATCTGGAGTTGTACTGGGGAGTCTACTTACATTCATAAGGTGGCTTCTCATTTTGGCGAATCAGATGGGACCTGTGTCAGGAGATGTCTGCATCAGTTAGGTCCCTTGTTTCAGCTGCTTGTTTGGAAACCAATCTTCCATATATGGCAAGATCATCTCTCTCCAAAAGGGCTTCTTTCTCCAACCTGCCTGGAAACCAGTCTCTAACTGGTCACAGTTGGTATAAGTGCTCCCCAGTCAGCTCCTTTCAGTTGTTATCACAGTAATATTCTTCAATCTATGTTTGTATTTGACTGTTCAAGATATTTTATAATCCAAAACTCCTCCCTTTATCTTGTGACTGAGGTGTGGCTAGTCACCAGTCTCTTGACACCGACTCCAGATACATGTATAGGCATGTTACATTTCAAGTTAAATAGAAATGCAATGTTATTCAAAGTTAAATATGTTTTTGAAAGTTAGCAGACCTTCATGTATTAAAGAAACTCAAGTGATTGGAAAAGTTATGGGGGTTATGCACATTTGCATTGGCTGAGACTCACAAACATCTGTGTGTGTTCAGCATAATTCAAAATATCCAGACCAATGGATTTCATTAATAAAGCAAGGGGTTTCAGATATCATTTAAGAGGGTTGTTGAATGGACAGAGCCCTCAGGGAGACAGATTATTGCCTTTTGTTCTGAAGTGAATAGATGAATAAAGATAAGCCAAGGCTGAATGTATCCTTGCTGGGCTACCTGTGTGCAAGATCATTTGAGCAACTTTGCTAAATGGGCATAATGGAAAATGGCACTTATATATTATAATGAAAGCTGGCACTGTTAGGCTACCTGAGCATATCGCAGACGATGGTTTGAATATCCTCTGAGTGCATGGGAATGACACAAGTATCTGATTTTGTTTAGCATGACATCTGGCAATGGTGTGAGAACCCAGGTGTTTGATGACAAAATCAGCAAATAGCTTGAGTACCTAAGATTTTGAAGGCAACACCGTGGATCTCATTAAATAATATTTTCACTGATAGAAGTATAATTTTGGAGCCTTTTGGAAATGGGGAAAATGGATCTTGTGCAAATACATATTCTTTTAACTCTTTTTTCTAGCAGGGCAGTGTTTCTACCTAGTACTATTACTGAGCCGAGGTAGAATGAGGAAAACACTGCGAGAATACACTTTTTTTCTAGGGAAATAATTTGCCCTCAAGCAAATAATTCCATGACACATTTCTGTAATGAAGCCCCTTGTAGATAATAACGATACTTGCCACATAATGTGAGTAAGAAAGCCTATTATGCTGTTCGCTGATAGCTTTTACTTTTAAACTTCAAATTGGCAACATATGAGCTGTCTAAAACTTGCATGAATTTAATGCAAATGTCTGTCAAAATCAATGTAGTTCTCGAACACTCCTGTAAAAATTGGAATCCACTATAACTACTGAGGCTTCACAGTAGGCTTGTTTTTTCTTCCTTCACATAGCTGGCCAAACTTTATCAGAAGTGATCTGAAGGCACCCAGAATCTTCTAGTAAGATTCAGGTATGTTAGAGGTTTCCACAGATTTTTCTCCCAGCCGTAATCTGCCCAAGTCACCTTTAAGCGCTGTACATCTTTATGGAAGTTCGGGACAGGTTAGAGACGGTTTTGGGTGAAAAAACATGCACTAAATAACTTAAAAAGTATAAGCAACTGAGAGAAATGTTAGTGGAAAGAGATGGGCCAGATTTTAGCAGGCGGAAATTGAGTCCTGTGCGTCTGTGAATGTTATTGTGGTAGGACAGCACATTAAACTATGCTGTAAGATATCTCAGTAGATCAATCTGCCTCCTGTAGAGATCTATGTGTAACCTGCAGGTTCCAGGTTTGAATCTCAGTAAGAAGAACTCAGCCTTTCATCCTTCTGAAGTGGCTCAAATTAGTAAAGATGAAGTGGGGATTTGTAAGATTGCATGCCAGACCAGCAGATGCAGTCACATGCATATATTATTAAGGTTTATAATATTAAAATATAGGGAATTCATGATCACTTGCACCTTTGAAAAGGCTATGGGCCGGGGGAGAGACAGTCATGCATTGGGGTACATGAACTTTCATTTGGCTGAGTTTTCTTCCATGAGGAGTACTGAGGTTATTTATTTAATAACAGGTAGATTCTAGAAATGCAGGTCAATGACCCCAGAAAGACCAGTAGGGCAGAGTCATTCACATGTTAAGTATTCATGATGTAGACTCTGACATTCCTTGAAGGAATTCTATTTAGTCAGGTCGGTGCTATGTTATGAGATCTGTACCTGGGAAAACAGATTACACATCTACATTATAGGTGTACAGGAACCACCATAGATCGTCCTGAAACAAATGGATGCAATCGTGCTAGGAGTTAGATCAATTGTGCTGCAGCACATCCCCCTGGAATTGTGCAAGCAACCTTTATGAATAAGGCGACCTTTACATGCCTTGAAGCAATGCAAATAAAAAATGCATTTTCTGCAAAAACATGTATTTGCCTTTATTTTTATGAATGTTGCACTAAATGTTTTTTTAAATAAATTAAACATTTTCCCAGCTGAAAAAGGTAGGGCATTTTGCTTTCTGTTTTAAAGAAAAGGCCAGGTAAAAGCCATTCCCCATTTTGACACTTTACTTTCTTTGAGCATCCCTGGCAGGAAAGGTCCTGAACTTCTGACCTATTCCATTAACTTTATTCTTGGTTTGCTTTGACCGTGTGCTGGCAGCCAATGGTCTAATCCCCTCAACTCGAAATGTACATTACCATGAATTGTCAAAATCTTAACCTGAACCGGTTACTAAATCCCTTAAAAGCTTTGGTGAAATCAAATTACCTGAATGCAGTGAACATTGAGTGATTGGGGTTTGGCCAAATGTATTCGCTCAGGCTTACCTACTACCCACTTGAAAGAATACAACAAATTGTACGTGTGATGGTTCATTTGTATGTGGGGCCATTTCCATGTGTGAGTGAGGAACATTGCTCCAGTGCAAACTAATGAGAGTGAGTGCGAAGCGGAATAAGTTCTTCCAATACCAAAACAACCACAGCTGGCGTTAACTATACATGTGAATACATTTGTATAGTGAGTGAGTTGAGGCTGACCATACCTCGCTCGGCCTAATCCATTCTAGGGGTTTCATTTACTTCTTGTAAAAGCTCAAAATACTTCCGGACACAAAAAATACACACTGATTTGCTAGCAGCTAATCATCTAAGATTACACCAATTCTTTCTACTGTAAACATTTTAAACTACACAGGTGCCATTCCGACAGAAGAGAGCGCATATTTGCTACCGTATTGCATGCTTAAAATATATCAAACTACCGTTCCACACATACATTTCGTCAAACCGAAAAAGGACCTCAGTTGACGTAGGTATTTTGTTAAAGTCATTAGGAAACAACGTTGCTAATAAAACTGCTCGTGGGAATTGACTGATGCTAGAGTTTGAAATGCGAGTGTATTACTTTTTCAGTATACTGATAATTATTTACAAGGCACTAAATGGTGTTTGCCAGAGAAAGAAAGTGTGTCATGAAGGCTGGCATGGAGTAGTAATTACCACCCGAGCAGTGTGGGGTGAGCAGCCAAACAGGTTTCTCTGGCCTTGGGCTAAGTCCAATGACACAGGGCTTCTTTCCGATAGAGCTGATGGATGCTCTACTCGCCCACCTCCTGCGATCACCTTTGCTTTTTTGATCAGCAACCTCTCCCTTGCCTCCTTTGCTTCCTCGCCCCAGCCCCTTTGGGCAGAACTTCATCTTTGAAATATGAAATTGGCTCATATGTAGTGCTCTCTTCTATTTCCATGGTGGCCATGTTTCTTTGTCCTTTTTTTTTCTTTCTTGAAAACGACTTTACTCACGAGTGTGTTGTCACAAAAGCAAAGGTATCCGTGAATGATGCTGCTTCTGACTCTAGGCGCTGATCACAGTAATCCATGGCGAGCAAGCCTTTGTAGGCTGTAGCAGCCCTTAGGCCATGTTACTTTCTAAAATATGGCCTGCTAACTACATCTCCAGGCCAAGGAATAGCTCTCTGCATCATGGATTACTGTGCAATTACAATTGAGCATTTCAACGGTCTGTATTAGCAAAGGATGAAAATGTTGAGGTGGAATATTTAACACAACCAAATACTATTTGTATACAGTACTTTTTCCAATTAAATGATGGTTTAAACTGAAATATTACGCATATTCGAGAGTTGTCTCATTCATTCAAAGGTATTACATGTACAGTTTATGTTTTAATGGCCGAAACCTCATATTAAATAATTGGGGAGTCTTCCTTCTAAACAGGGATGGTGTAAAACAAGTTGACTTTGGTCCGCTGTTATGCGAAAGAGTGTGTAGGAAAATGTTAATTTATAAGAAGGAGCATCAATAGGATGATTAAAAAAAGACTAAATCACTTCACGCAACACATGTGACTCAAGCTCTATGACATCCTTATCTTCAAAGGGGACCGCTGCTCTACTGCCATTATTCCCCATTGAGCCACGTCGTCCTTGCAAGAAATGCAAAGTTACAACAATGATCAAAGTATGGTTTATACAAGATTACACAGGGAGATCCTGTTGAAGGGCACGCGTCCCACTAGCGACATTTGTAATATAAATTATAAAATGAGTGTGAGAAATCATAACCGAACTACAGTCAGAGTTTGACTAAGACATTGTGGAGGATCCATTAACTGCATGGCTTTTCTACAGAGCAGGAGTCTAGTTACTTGACTGATTGACTGCGTGCAAGCATTTCTATAATGTACTTCCCCTACTATGAGATCACTAAATGTTAGGGCCTCATCCGGGTCGTAACACCTTCAGATATATCCAGACTAAAGAAGAGACACTGATTGTCCAGTACCTTTTGTACCTTTTGTAGAGGAAGAGCCTTCCATTCCTTAGCTAGGCAGATGTTTCACCCAGTATCTTTTGGCGGGAGGATAGCTCAGCAGCAATGTGCTTGCCTTGGAGGCAAGACGACACGGAGCAACAGGGGTTCGATCCCCGGGTCCGCGGTTAGAAACCTCTGGGTACTAAGCGGGATATAAATAACCTATCATATCACGATAGAGGTAACATATTCACCTTTATTAGGCACAGAGTGACCTGCCATGGAACATAGGTGTGACTCGTGAAGATTGAGTTTACTCAAATATTGTGAACCCGTTTTGTAAATTATTTAGGGCAGCAGTTTTGTCACTTTAAATTGTATCCTGTTTGTCACCTCAGAACCCTCGTAAACTGGGTTTTATTCCTGTTCCAAATCAGACAGAGATAAACGTTTTAGGTCAAATCACGTTTGGGTAATTGATTTAGCTGTACGTTTGGCATAGAGGGCATTGTTATATAGAGTATGTTGTGAAGATTTATTTAATTTTATTGAGCATTTGTTAGGTGCCAATACAACAGAATTGTGTTTCAAAGCACCACAAGGCTTAATGTGAAGGGGGCAGGGGAAAGAAGAACAGTGAATATACAGTTGTGGTCCTACAATGCCTTGTGGCATTCGGGCGTGCAAGTACAATGAGGAGACGTGCAGGAAATAGGGATGGAAGGAGGGGGGCAAAGGGTGGACACGTGCTGGTGGAGGGCCCAGGAGGGAAGAGCCAATGAGGAGAACCTCAGGCTAAGTGCTAATGCAGGTGACCACCAAGGGTGGGATGCAGAGCTGCCAGGCAGGGGCCCGAAAGGGTGGTGCACTGAGGGGGAGGTTTCTGGTATTGACTGGGGAGAAGGGCCTGGTATCCTGTGATATTCATGAGAATCGGCCATCAGTCTCAGCGGCAGTGGGGTGATTAACAGGGAAGGGAAAGAGGGAAAGAAAAGCAAGGTTTTGAGCAGTTTCTGGAACGTATTGAGGTCCGACTAAAGTCTGAGAGGTGCAGGGAGGCTGTTCCAAAGGGATGCACCAGCAGAGGAGAGAGACCTGCCCAGCACTCTCTGCTTGGCGAAGCATTTGACAGTCAGAGATTTGGAGTTAGAGGAGTGCAGGGCTCTAGCAGGTGAGTATTTAGGGAGAGAAAGTTGGAGATAGCAATTTCCCAGGCCCCATAAGGCCTTGTAGATGATGCAGAAGGCCTTGGATTTGATCCGTGCTGCCACCGGGAGCCATTGGAGAGGTTTTAGGGCTGGAGAAATATGGTCCATGCGCTTGAGGCCGACGATAAGTCTTGCAGACCTATTCTAGATTAGCTGGAGGGGGCGTAGAGAGGAAAGAGAGAGACTGAGAAAGAGGCTGTTGCAGTAGTCCAGCTTGGAGAGGACCAGAGCTCTAGAGACATTGAACTTCTGGGGAAGGTGAGGAAAGGGAGAATGCCTCTGAGGAGGTGGAGCTGGAATTGGGACTTATTGGTAAGGTGAAGGAGACTGCAGAATCAAAGATGACCACAAGATTTACTGAGCCGGACCTCCTTATGTTCCGGAAACTTCACAAAACTCTGCTTTCTTCTGACTCTTTCCTTCTTTCCCTTCCTTTTTCATCACTCCACTGCCGCTGAGACTGTAGGCCTGATCCTGATGATTTGCACAGGATACCAGGCCCTCTACCCAGTCGACACCAGCACACTCCACCCCCACAGCACTGCCCCTTGCGGGACCCTTGTCTGGCAGCTGTGCATCCCACCCTTGGGGGTTTGTCCACCCTGGCACTTAGCCTGAGGCCTACTCCCTGGCCTCCCTTGGCACTTCCCTCCCCTGAGCCCCACCAGTACTTGTCCATTCGAGTGCCCCCTCCTGCCATCCATCCTGCTGCTGACTCCAACTCTCACACAGCCCTCGCTAACCTCAATCTCTATATCTATAATACCCTTGATACTCTTGCCACTGTCATGAGAGTCCGACATAAGCCTTCCAAAAAGTGCAACTCTTGGTAGGACTCTGATCTGGCTGGCCTTAAATGCAAGTGTAGGCCATCTGAGTGGAAATGGAATTCATCAGGCGGACCCTCTGATAAACTGGCCTGCCGCCTCCTTCAAAGGCAATATCAACTCTGCATCCACACCAAGAAAAGAGTCTTTATTTAAACCTGCATCTCTGCGTCATCAAACAACATGGCTGAACTTTTCAAAGTCTGTAAGGAACTGGCCAATCCTGGAGCATCCTCCTCTTCTGTCACACCCACCCAGGACCTTTGCTCAGCCCTGGCTGCACACTTCACCGCAAAAACTCAAGACATCCCTTCCTTGCTCACTTCCACACCACATCAGACACCAAAACCTCTGGTGCCTCCATTGGCGCCTCCACCACTTCTCCTTTCTTCTCTCACCCCCATCTCACCTGCTATGTTCGCCAGACAAGTCTGGTCTATGAAGGCCTCATCCAAACAGGTGGACCCCTACCCCTCTAAAACCATCAAGGACAACAATGACTCTCTCGTTCCAGCAATGGCTGGTCTCTGCCATCTCTCTTTTGTCACTGGAGTTTTCCCAACTTCTCTTAAGCACTCCCTTATGCACCCTCTGCTTAAGAAACCATCTGCCAACCGCTCCATTCGGACAAACTACCGCCCTAGCTCTATCACTCCTTTCCTGTGCAACCCCTGGAGAAGCTGGCTATCTCTCAGCTTAAATTCCACAATGAATCTGCTGGTTGCTTCCACGACCATCAGTCTTGCTTTAGAGCATCCAGAGGCATGGGAACTGCTCTACTGAACACCTGTGAAGACCTGCTAGCTCAACACTAACACTCCCTCTGTCATCATTCTTCTTGACCATTCCTCTGCCTTTGACACAGTAAACCACAACATCCTAATCGCATGTCTCCTTGACACCCTCTGAATCGCAGGTCAGGCTCTTGCATGGCTAACCTTCTTCCTTTCCGACCACCCTTCCCAGGTGAAACTTGGGTCCTTTCTCTCTATTGTCACTCTTTCAACCTGTGGCGTTCCCCTGGGTTCTAACCTATTTCCCTGTTTTTTCAATATCTACATGGCTGCTCTGGCTGGTGTGATTGCCACTTACATCTCTAACTTCCAGTGTTATACGGATAACACACAACTCTCCTTCAACCTACACTCAGCCACCTCCGCTACCTCACTCATACCTTACTGTCTGCGATTCAGTCATGGTGTGCTGCAAACAACCTCTACCTAAATGCCAGTAAGACTGATATTGAATGCATTGGGACTCCTGCTCCCACTTTCCCACTCTCAATCTGGCTGGCCTCCCTTGGCCCAGTGCCCGCACCCACCTGCGAGGCGAAAAACCTTGGGGGTCATCTTTGACTCCACTCTCTCCTTCTCCACTCACATTTCAGACATTTCTAAAAAGTCCAACTACCAGCTTCACCTCCTCAGAGGTACTGTTCCTTTCCTCACCTCCCCCTAGCAGTTCACTGTCTCCAGAGCCCTGGTTTTCCTAAGGCTGGACTACTCCAATAGCCTCTTTTTCAACCTCCCTGGCTCAGCTTTGCGGGCTCTGCAACTCATCCAGAACAGAACTGCAATACTTATCCTTGGCCTCAAGCCCTGGACCGCATCTCTCTGGCGCAGAAATCCCTCCACTGGCTCCCCGTGGCTGAAAGGATCAAATTCAAGACCCTCTGCATTTTCCACAAGGCTTTCTGGGGCCTGGGATCTACCTATCTTGTCTCCAAGCAGACATTTGGAGGGAGATTGTTATCCTCATCAGGGGCCTCCCTCTGCAATAGCCTCCTTGCTGCCCTCTGTCTTGATCCTGATCTCCTTATGTTCCAGAAACTTCTTAAGACATTTCTCTTCTCCTCTTCCTTCTCCCTCTCTCTACCCTGCTAACCTCTCTCTCCGCTCTATCCTTCTCTCCCTCCTTTTCCACAGAGCTTTCGGGTGTACCTCAGATTCTCACAGGTCCCTGGCACCCTCGCCAGTGCTCTCACACTTGCTTGCAGGTCTGCACTTGTCTCATTATTACTGCACTTGGTCAATGACCCATGAGAGTGGCATCTCTCACCACTTACCCCAGTTTCTGACTGAGTGGACGCACTTGGACAACCTCCTGCACTTGTCCTCCCCCTCTCTTGGACCGTCTGTGCACTTGCACAATCTGAACGTTCAATGCACTAAAGATTGTTTATCTATCTTCCCTGTCTCTCTATCTAACTTACTTATTCTAAGATCTGTTTTCCTTTTCACCGGTGCCCCTCCTGGCTCAGCAGTTCTTCCTCTCTAGCACCATGATGCCTTCGGGTGACCGTGCGCTCTACAAATAGCGGTAACATAACATAGCATAACATAACCTGTCTCCCCTCCTTGCATGGTGGTGCCTCAATGCACTTGGAAAAACTGACTGTAGAATTTTCGTCAGACCTATTTGCTGTTATCTACACTGTTAATGGTATTATTTGCACTTACTCTGCCTGTGCAGACTTGTATCATTCAGAAATTCAAGAGCTCTGAATGACTGTTGTTTTTTCTCCTTGTTCCCTTCCTCCTTGAGTGCTTTGAAACACTTTCCTTGTGTATAGGTGCTTTACAAATAAACATCACCTTACCATACCATCCCTATCTCCTGCACATCTCTTCATTGCACTTGCACGTCCGAATGCCATAAGGCCTAGTAGCAGGGGCGTTGCTAGGGGGGGGCTAAGGGGGCTATAGCCCCTGATCTTTTGGTTGTAGCCCCGGATAGAATCTCAGGAGCTACAGCCAAAAGACTAGCTAGCCCCCAGTCCCAACAGTTCCGACATCAGCGTAGCCCCGGGTCTTTTCCAGACCTAGCAACTCCCCTGCCTAGTAGGACCATGATAGTATATTAACTATTCTTGCCAATGTTGCTTACTCCCCTTGTTCCCTCCCCACTTTGCCTTGTTGTGCATGAAAAAACCCTTCTGTTGTATAGGCACCTAACACAAATGTTCAATAATTAAAAATACCCCAAACATTTCTGGCTACATAAATAGCACCTTTTAAGAGTAATCATTTTCAAATATATGTTGTGTGGATGTCCTGAAAACCTAAAAAAAAATGTGTTCTTGAGGACTGGACTTTGAGACCTCTGTTTTAAGCCAACCAACACTTATCATGTTAAATAAGGCTTGTGGTTGGATATTCAAAGCACACACTTTGATTAATTTAGAGTACAAACACAGCTGTATTATGGATTTATGGATTCCAGAGATGGAATGTAAAACTAGGCAAAGCGACCAAACAGTGATATGAGAATGTTTGAGGGTCACCAATTCAAGTGTTTGGTGGCCTGTGCATATTGGCAGTTCATCTTTGGAGGGATGTACCAGCCATGACAACTCCGAAAATCAACCCGATGACCCCACCTCACCCCAGGGATTGCCTCCTTACCTCAAATACACTAGATAGGGAAATGATGTTTTTAATGTTTTCAATACAAGAGTGCTGAACATAGAAAATACTTCATCATACTCTACTACCTTTTTTGTGCATGCCGGGTCACAGAAGGGCAACTACTCATGTTATTAGACAATATGGGGGTAGCAGAAACCTTCATCACAGCACACTAATGCCTGACGTCTGGGTTATACTCAATTTAATTTTTTGCATGACCTGGAACCACCTGAAATTCAGGCGTTTTCAGTTTCCCCAAATTAGAGTGGCCAGACCTAATAGATGGTTTGTCCAATGGAGAATTAGCACAGATTGTTTTTGTGGACCACAGGAATGACATCTTCGAAATACACTAGGTGTCTGTTTGGAACCTGTGTCTGAATATGGAATAGGGGTGTTAGATGAGATAGCATAGAGGCCAGTGTCTGAGATCAGACAGGAAGACGCATGTTGTACCCACACACCCTATTTTCTTCTAGTGAGTAGTCCCATCAGTTGGAATGTATCATATTTTAGCATCAGTATTAGTAGTGCTTGTACAACTAACAACCAGTCATAGACTACGATTTAGCATTCAAATGTGTCTGAAATATGAGTTCTAATTCAGCTTATTCCAAGACATTTTTGATTTGTATATTGATGCATATTTTTCTGCTGTGTTTGGCAGCTGAGTTTTCACATTATCTTTGCAGCTACAGGTTCTATAATTGTCAACATATTTCAAAGACCATTTGTGATGTCATCTTTGATATCCTGGGTGTTAGTGTTAGCAGTGCATGGGGGTGATGCAGGTTATTGTTGCACAGTAGGATAACACTGTCTATTACACACTCATGTCACTACTCAGGGCACATCAGTGGGGCAGAGAATTCCTCCGGCTTTCTCAAAGGCCATGCAGGAGGCCGTTGACCCATACCTTGCATGGTCAACTGTACTTTGCATGTACGGTGACACAGTCATCTGCAGGGGGAGCAACTATGGAGCACCTTTGAGGCAGCAATGAAGGCACATGAAAAGTTTTGCCCCCTACCTTAGTTTATTTTAGAAGGCGCTACATCTTCCCTTGTCAACCTATCCCTGCCTTATAGTGGTTGTTGCCCCTTCCCTCCTTCAACCTTCCTCCCTCTGCAAAATTACAAAAACAAAACAAAAAAAAGTTTCAATGGGGAACAGCCTTTCAAAGTTTAAAAATAGAATTAAAAAATAGTCTTCTAGATTCCATCTACTTTACATGTATACTTAAAGTAGTAAAACTCTATAGCAATATCTAACATTTTCATTTGCATTTCATTATATGCTAATAGCAATTGTGCAGCATTTGTTTCAAAAGAAAACAAAAGGTGACACTAATATGTTCTGTCCCAACCCCTTTTCTCTGCTATACAAAATATAAACATAAAGTGTAACATGCGGAGGAGGTGTTACAGTCATTTCTTACGGCTTTCACACTTCCCATTCACATTACATTATCATTAAACATGACTCACCCCACTATTCTGCCCACTCATGTCCACAGAGAGTAAAACTGCCTAAGGACTATATGGTGAATTAAAAGGGAAGTTCCAACCTTACTTTACTTTTTTTATTTTTAACTACAATGTTGGCTCTTAATAGATCATTTTGTAATTGTTTATATATGTACTATGCCTACTAACCAATGTACTACATATTTTACTTGTTTTGTTTGTCATAACTTTCACTAAAACTGTTTCAAAACATTCTGAAAATTCGCAAGAAAATCTGATTTCCAATGTCTGTGAAATGTACAAAATGTCTTAAAAAAATGCTCACTCCATCATGCTGCATGTTTTCATTGTAAAACAATGACATTCCTACATCTTGTGAAAGCATGCACAGCTTTATTAACATTCTGCCTCACTTTTTCAATTTGTGGATGAAACAAGTTTGATCTTTCAAAAACATTCTCTGGCTAAACCTTGGTCCAGCTTTATCATTAAAAAGGGTACTAAAATCCTATGAAGATATAGAAACAATGACCACAAATGATCCCAACAGCCATGATATTGTAAAAAATTATTGAATTGACACATACTATCCCAACAGAAGTACTGCTTTGGAAAACATGTGTCATTGTGATGTAGCCCAAAACTGCTCCTACAAAATTAATGTTATGCTAGATGAAACAACTTGCAAATTTGCAGTCTAAACTTGTGAAAGGAGCCTAGAAAAAAACTTACCAAGCCCAGCCTAATTAATCATGTAAAGCGGTCCTTGACATCTCTGCATCATAGAGAACTTTATTACCTGGCTCTACTACAACTATTCAAGCCTTAGAGGAAAGAGGAAGAATTGTTAGGCGACCATGATGTATTTCAAGCTGCATTTAAGGCAAATGAAAGCAGTATAACAAAAGTCAATTTTAAAGAGTATAAACTAATGTTGAACAATGTATTCCAACAAGAGGAAGACATTGACACTCTACTAGATAAAGACACTCCTCAAGGCAGTCAACCTTACATGAAGCCAAGAACCACTTGGAGAACCACTCAGTCAAAATGAAGAAGACATATCCATTATTGAGGTAGAAAACACCATGTATCAGTCTAAACAATCTTAAGTAGATTTGTCAGTGCTCAAATCACAGCTAAATGATGAACAACTGGCAATTTACATGAAAATCACTGAAGAAATTGAACATGGAATAAAACCTGAAACTAAAATTTGTACCTGTATACATTATAATCCTGTGCTCTTGAATGTAAGTGGTGAGCTGGCTCTGACAAAACCTTTATAAATAAAATAATCAGTAAATGTGTAGAATAATTAACAAATAACCTTTCAGCTATTGTAACTGCCCCCACAGGTATAGCTGCCTACAATGTAGGAGATGCAACTTTACACCTACTACCTCTCCCAGTAGAAATCTAAAACAAATTATAATACTATAAATTGTCAGCAGAAGCTAGTACTGAAGTATGCAGACTTCTGTGACAAATGAAAGTCCTAATAGTTGATGAAGTGAGCTTGGTTTACAAACATATGCTGGCTTTAATTCATCTGAGAAGTCTTAAAAACTGACTATGAAAAACAGTTTGGAGGGAAACACATTATTGTTTTTAGAGACCTTCTACAGTTAACACCAGCAAAAGTCCAAACCCATATTCAAAACATTAGGACACAAGGAACGCAGTAATACACTCAGCAGCTATGGGAATGTAAATCTGTGGCAGCATTTTCGTTACAGAAAACTAACTCAAAACATCTGTCAGTCTGCAGATCCAACATATGCTAAAATTGTAAAAAGCATTAGAACTGGTCTGTGTACTAAGGAAGCAAAATCCACCTTACATATAGACTAATCCATGAGCTGCATGGACAAAGACCTCTGCCCCTGATGTCACAGAACAATTAACTCAGTGCAATTGAATGTGCTTAATTGCAACCCTTGCAAGCTGTAGCCATTTCAACAATACAATGTTCAAAAAAGAAATGCAACCCATAGTACATATCAGCTTCACAGACAAACTAGACATGCATGACACTCCCTTTATGTCAACAAGCAACAGCACCACTATATAGCTAAGCAAAATGTATCTCTAACCCAGCTGGTTAGAAAAACAGTTAACCATGTATCCAAACTGCAGAGTAATTCTAAAACTCAACCTTAACATAGAAAAAGGTTTAGTCAATGGAGCAATTGATACAGTTGTTGGCTTCCAAATATATGCACACAAGAACAATATTCAGATGGTCAACATCCACTTTGACAAACTTGCAGAAGTTAAAAGAATAGGCAGCACAATAACACATGTCCTTCTTTTCAAAATCATGTATGTATGCAGAGAACAATTATCTCTGTACCTTGCAAATGCTGTCACTATTCCCAAGTCGCAAGGTCTAACTCTGGACCATGCACTGATTGTCATTGGCAGCACAGTCTTCAAAGAAGGTATGAGTTATGTAGCGCATTCATGACTTTGTACACTCAATGGGCTATTCCTAGTTAACTTTCATGCAAAGAAAGTCACCATAGACATTCCTTGTATCCTAGAATACAACAGGTGTTGTGCACCCCCTTCTAGATATCTAGCCTGCACCTCAAAAAAGACAACTAATAAAAACAAAAGCTATAGCAGATCTCCCTGCAACCCCACCCACAAAACAAAGAACTGCATGTCCTTCAAATGATACAAACACAAAACTCTCTTGTCCAAAAACAACTGCAGGTCCATCAAAGGACACAGAGACAGAACTCTCTGGTCCAACAACAACTGCAGGCCCATCAAAAGATGCAGAGGCAAAATGCTCTGGTCCATTTAAATTCCACAACAGAACTGGAGTAAATTGCTATGCAAATGTAGCATTTCATCTTCTTTCCCAATAGTCACAATTTTTGAAGAACATTTCCTTAAAGAGCTCAGATCAGTTGTGTTTGCAAATCCTCATCCTTCACAGAAATGCCACAGGTAATCCCAACAGTACCTACAGTGTCTCAGATATATGGCAAGAATAAGACCACTGCATAGAAAGGGTTGCATTCACCAAAAACACACAGGAGGATCCACAAGTATTCCTAGGGTACGTACTACAAGTACTAGACACAAAGATCATCCTTATAAATGAAACCTTCCAGATTTCATACATGTGAAAATATACATGCATTCCCTGCAGTCATGTTTCACAAGAGCACATCCCTAAAGAATGATTTGTGTATGTGTCCATACCAACTTGTGAATCCATTCTATTTCAACAGCTACTACAAAGTGCAAATAATGGCATCTTATGCTCTTTTTGCAATTCAGACAATTGATCCAGCATACAAATGGATTCACATGGCCAATAAGTCATACTAATGGTTCTAAGGTAAAATGCAGATGGTACCAAAAATAACTGTAAGCTCACTAGCTTTACCCACGGCCAAGTATCTCTTCAAATGAAAACTTTCACAACAGTAGCCAAATATACCAGACTGGTGCTAGTTCCACTTCAGTCCACAATATTGCATAGGAAGTGGTTGGTGTGAATGTAACAACATTTCCATTTCTCAAAGCTATAGGCTGCCTGCAAATCTAGCAAATGTCTACTTAAAATTACTCAACCCATATGTACTCATTAGACATAATGCCTACAATACACAGTTAGAATATGACAATAGGTGTCTAACTACTTTAAACATGTCCTTAATTACAATACACTTAAAACATGCCATCAAACTTATAATTACATAATATGATGATATGAAATGACATTTATAATGCGCCTTTACACAAGCGTTACAAGGCGCGACGAGCCAAGAGAGAGGGAATAGAGAGAAGACAGAGACAACAATCTTACTGGTCGGGTGAAACTGAGATCGCGCAAGTGCAGGGGAGGGGGAAAGGGTGAAGTGTGGGGGGAAGTGGGAGGGGCAGTGCAGTGCATAGGATAAACAATAAAATAAATAAGACACTAATAAATAAAAAGTGAGGCCAGTTGGTGGCAGGTGCAAGGGTAAGTGCCGACATCAGGTGTCAAGTGCTGGTAGGGATACAGAAACAGTCCCCGAGTGCAAGGGTTGCTCATGGGGACAGTGCAGGTGTGCAACTGGTGGGGACGGAACCTGGGCCCGAGATCAGAGGGTAGCTAGGTCACCAGTGCAGTTTCAGTTTCTGCCGGGAGGTCAGCCGGGGAGAGGAAGAGAGAAAGCAGAAGCAAAGCAGGAGGTCTTGAGGTGCTTCCAGAACCAGAGATGGTTCTCCTTAAGTTTCAGAGAGGAAGGGAAGCTGTTCCAGAGGGAGGCTACAGCAGAAGAAAGAGATCTACCACCAACTCGATGCTTGGTGGGAGTTGGAAGCGGATGAGTGAATGCTCGAGAAGGAAGATATTTAGGAAGAGAGAGTTGAAGGTATTGAGGACCCAGGCCCCAGAAGGCCTTGTGGGCAATGCTGGGAGGTTTGAACTTAATCCTCGTCACCACTGGGAGCCAGTGCACAAATTTCAGTCCTGGAGAGATATGATTCCTGGGCATAAGGCCAAGGATAAGTCTTGCACTCCTGTTTTGGATGAGTTGCACAGGGCGGAGAGTAGAGGCAGGCAGATTTAGAAAGAGGCTGTTGCAGTACTCTAACCTAGAGAGAACCAGAGCTCTGGAGACAGTGAGCCTCGGGGTGAAGGAGAGGAAAGGAAGAATACCTCTGAGGAGGTGCAGCTTGTAGTGTGACTTCTTAGAGACATCAGAGATGTGAGGAGAGAAGGAGAGTGTGGAGTCGAAGATGACCCCAAGGTTCTTAGCCTCACAGGTGGGAGCAGGAAGAGGGCCAAGGGCGGCTGGCCACAGAGTGACAGAATAGGAGGGAGCAGGTGTGCCGATGAGGAGGATCTCGGTTTTACTGGCATTAGGGCAGAGATCATTGGCGGCACACCACTCCTGGATAGCAGACAGGCAGTCAGAGATGATAGAATCAGAAGAGGTGGCAGAAGGGAGCCTGAAAATGATTTGAGTTTGATTCATCTGCATTGCACTGAAACTTGGGACAGAGAGCAGCAATGCAGTGGGCGATTACATCCATAATAATACACTAGTGCTTTTAAAATACAATGCAGTTAGAATATGCCAATGTGTATTTACCTACTGCAAACACACACATACATTGTGTAACAAGGAAAGTTTGAAACTATGTAAATGCCAGAAACTGTATCTACATATAATGTTTTTTTTTTAATCCACCATGGATTGTTTTCCCAATGACCCAATGATTACTACGTGTTAATACAACTTGTTAGTACCACACACAAATGTGGTACCAAACATAATATATACAATGTACTATTTATGGGGGTTAAAAAAGTAAATATATATGTACAACTGTGAGTAATTACATTTTTCAAAGTATGTTCTATAACAAATTGTACTTTTCTTTAAAGGGAAACAAGCACAGATTGCAGCCGTCTTACCATATACAATTAGGTGCCCAAACCCAGTATCAATTACTTTAGTCATCTTACTGTAGCCATAGTGACTGAAGAGAAGTTATTGTAACACATCACCAGTGTCCAGATTTTTAGATTGCAGCCTCCTTACCGTATTAAACTTACCATGCATGAGCTATCAATTACTATGGTCATATAACTGTAGCATAATAACTGAGGAGAAATTATTGTACCCATGGCCAGTGTACCCAGTTCCGGGAGCTTTATAAATACTGTATGCACTTCAATAAAAGCCTTCAACCTGGGCATATAATGGTGGTTAAAATGACTGAGCACAAATTATTATGACCATAGCCAGTGTCCAATTTCTTGAGGTCACATTCTGCAGCCAGGCACACAAAAATCTGGGCACTAACCATACCCTTCAACCATTTTATAAATATTGTGTACACTTCAATAATACCCTTCCATCATGTTATAAATACTGTATACCCAATTTAATAGCCATAATGACTGTGCACATGTTGTTGTGGCCATGGTCAGTGTCCGGATGCCCCAAAGAATCTGGACACTGGGCATGGCCACAACAATACAGTTCAAACACTCTCATTACACCATCATTAAACATGACTCACCCCATTTGCTGCTACTTTTGTCCATGAGCGTTGAAAATGTCAGCAGACTCCGCAGTCGTCTTTCCGTGTAGAACTTGGTTACAGGATTGGGATGGCATGTGCGGTCCGTGAACAGTCACAAATGTCAGTGCACAGGGCAGCCCTTCTACTCTTATTACCTTCATCTCTGTAACACTCCATGATTGGCTATTTTCTAATAGTCACACATCCATCCACCAATCACATCCAAAAATTCTACATGTAACCCTCGGACTCACTTCACCAGATCAGATGTACCTTTCAGCTTTTGCAGTACCTTTCTCCTGTAATTCACTGTCTCCTCCATCACACAGTACTGTCCACCCTCTTACAGATTTCTATTTGCAGATTCAAGAAGATCTACGTCTAATAAGAAATACTAATGGCATGCTTTCATTTTTATGAGTACTTTTCTTAACCACATGATGCTTTTACTTCAGTTTTACCAGATTGTATTGCTCGGTTTGACTACTCAAGAAGGATTATCTGAATACTAACAATATACAAAACAATACCCTTCAACCATTTTATAAATGCTGTATTCACTTCTATTATGTTACAAATACTGTATATATATTCAGTTATAGTTAAGTTGCTCAACTCATAGGAAGAAGACTTTTTGAGTGGCTTATAACTTTGCACCACTGCACAAATTCTCTCCACACTTTGCAAAATCAGTACATGGATTGATTTTGCAAAGTTTGGTGAGGTTTTGTCCATGGGGGGGTAATGTTATAGGTGGGTTCCACGATGTGTGGTTTTCTTCATAGACGAAATGGAACCACATATTTGCTCACGCCTACAGCTGAAACCAGCTGGATGGATTTTCACCCAATGTGTGGCAGGAGGCGCGGCTTGGTCCCAAAAGCATGCTTTTGTAATTTTGTTGTGAATCCGTCCAATTGTTTATTTTTTTTAAACAGCCAAAATGTAGGTAACACAAATGAGTGATACCTGGGTCCAGTCCATGGACTCACTTCCCGATTCGGTCCGCGGATACCCCCCTGGATGAATCGGGATCCGGCGTGATGTCCGCGGACATCGGACGCACCTGTTGATTGGATGGTGAAAAGCGTGAGGTGTGTCATAATATTTCTAACGGTCACCATGTTGGATCCGTGGACAGCAGCTGGTGTACACAGATAGCGTGCTGGGGAAAAAGCCTGAAAAACACATTTTGGGTTATTTGATGGCCAAAAGAAGGCCTGGAAAGGGTGGGGAGTGGAAAAAGATGATAAGGGGCTGTTTTTATAGGTGGAATAAGGCTATGCAGGTGCCACTGAGGTCGCAGACACTGCAGTGGGTCAACGGAAAGCTCTGTGAGCTGACATTTGGGGATATTTCATTGTTGAAAGAGGGTGTGGAAATGGTAGGAGAGTGGAATAAAGATGATATGGAGTTGTTTTTATGGGTGAAAAAAGGGTTTGCAGGTGCTGAGTCCATGGTCAATTTCGGTGTCTGTGGACACCAAGTCAATGGCAGGGGGTTCAGGGCGAGTTTTATGATTTTCACGTGTATTGTATGTACTTGTTAAATTGTTTAATTATATTGTGGTGTTTGTGGCCCATAAATCTGGCCACTGGCCACGTCATTATAGTAATATGTGTATAGTAATTATAGGTACTGTAGGAGGAGTAGAAAGCATGTGGTACTTATGATTGTAGTACAATTGAGTAGAGTGATTGTGGAATATGTATTTGTTTACACTTGGTACGGTTACTTATTTGTATACAGTAGTAAAACTGGAATCTCTGATTCGTTTTCTGCGAGAAAAAAACAGTATAATTTGTTAAGCAGAATAGTTAAAAAGCTTTCATTGCATATAATTGTATTTGTTTATTTATTTATTTATTTGTTTACTTATTTATTTATTTAGTACATTTGTGAGAGCCCACAAATCCTACTGGAATCTAGGCCCATGTTGTAGAGGTGGAAAGGGGGGGAAAGGGTTCATGGGGGGTTGGATTTAGTTGAAGATAAAGGTTTTGAAGTATTTCCTGAAGGTTTAGTATAAAGAATAATTACGGTGTGATCAGACAGTGTTTGTAGGCAGATCTGATTGGTCTGGACAAGGAATATTTTTTCATAGTTTCAGTGAGGTATCGTGGGCCTCATCGGTAATGCATTTGTAGGTGAGTGATAACGTCTTGAATTTGATTCTGTCCTTAACTGGCAACCAGTGGGCAGACTTTATGGCCTCCGAAGTGTGGGCATGTCTTTCAATGTCAAGAGAAGCTTGGAGAGCATTGTTTTGAATAGTTTGAGTTTTGCATATAATTTTATTTGTTTATTTATTTATTTATTTGTTTACTTATTTATTTAGTTAGTGCATTTGTGAGAGCCCACAAATCCCACTGGAATCTAGGCCCATGTTGTAGAGTTGGAAAGGGAGGGAAAGGGTTCATGGGGGGTTGGACTTAGTTGAAGATAAAGGTTTTGAAGTCTTTCCTGAAGGTGTAGTACAAAGAATAATTACGGTGTGATCAGACAGTGTTTGTAGGCAGATCTGATTGGTCTGGACAAGGAATATTTTTTAATAGTGTCAGTGAGGTATCGTGGGCCTCATCGGTAATGCATTTGTAGGTGAGTGATAACGTCTTGAATTTGATTCTGTCCTTAACTGGCAACCAGTGGGCAGACTTTATGGCCTCCGAAGTGTGAGCATGTCTTTCAATGTCAAGAGAAGCTTGGAGAGCGTTGTTTTGAATAGTTTGAGTTTGTGAAGGTTTTTCTCTGATGTTCCGCATAAAAGGGCATTGCGGTAGTCCAGTTTGGACTCTATGAAGGTTTGGGTAATTTCAAGATGTTTATGTGCCGAGAGGAAGGGTGTTCTAGTGATGATGAGTTTGGTTGCGTATCCTGTGGAGAAAGCAATGTGGTAGTCCTGGCGGGTCATGGTGAGTGTGGCATCAATTAGAACGCAGAGAGTTTTGACGGATGCTGCTACCGGGATCTTGTGACCATCTATAGTGAAAAATCTGTAGGCAACTTGGCTAGGCATGCTGGTGGACCGGTGATGAGGATCTTAGTTTAGTTATTGTTGAGGTATAGGCTATGTGCGGCCATACAAAACTGAATGGTTTCATAGATAGTGTTGATGCAGCGTGAGTCTGTGGGGTAGTCACCCAAGATGGGCAAGCGGATTTGTGTGTCATCCGCTTAGTTTGTATATCACATACAGAGGACATTTAGTTGGTCGAATAGGGGTTTGGTATACACATATTGTAGGGTGGGGATGATAAAAATGTTACATATACATTTACTTTTTCTGACCCTCTTGAACAGTACATTCTATGTGCTATGTTTGGTACAACATTAGTATGTGCTACCCAGGTCCCGCTGCTGCCTCAATGGAGACTTGACGCTTTAATCAAAAACCACAGAGAGCTCCATTAACTAGAGAGACCCTTTGATCTGCAACAGACAGGAAGATAGATGGGACTTAGTATTAGATGTTTTCACCCCTTTATCTTTTCTGTTGCAAGGTACTCTGGGTATGACCTCATGCCTACAGGAGATTGTTGGTGGGGGCCCAGGATTAGTCCATTAATGTAGAAGTAACCTACACCAATCACTGTGGCCCATTTGGCTTTAAAAGAGGGCCAAGTCCCTCTTTTGGGCAGATCATCTGAAGACTTTGAAAGGAGTAACAAGAAGAACTAATTTGGACCCTGGCTGAAGGTACAGTCTGCCATACAGCTTCCACCAGTGAAGGAAGGGTGGGACCTACAAAGAGGGAAGCAAGATCCCTCCCCTAACCATCTGCCAGGGAACAGAGGAAGATACTGAATTCAGAAGACACTCAAGCAGCTCCAGAACCAGCACACAGCGTGCCCTGCTCAGCTCAGCTCTGCAAGCATGTTTCCCAGGTGGGAAGTGCCATAGAGTCTCTAAACCAAGCCAAGGACAAGGCCTTTGCTTGCAACACTCTCTTTTGCTTTGTGCCATCCGCCATAAAGGACGACACAAGCCCAGTGAAGAATCTAGGAGGAGTGCATCGACAAGCCTCAACCAGCATCCTCCTTAAAGGACATTGTCGAGCCAGTCGAGCCCCTTGAGCTGCAACCAACTGCACCACTGACGGTTGTCATGCCGCAGTCGCTAACATTGTCCGAGACGCCTCGAGCAGTGCTTCAGTCCCGCCAACTAGTACTGAGACAAAGATTACTGACCGCACGCCACCGTGTAGGCTAGCCTACAGCCCCATCTGTCCAGCCTCCCTCGCCGAACTGACTGCCACCTGATACCCGCAGCTGTCTCACATCTTAAACTCTGTTGCAGAAGCTGAGACCGACTCGACCCTGTCAAGCACCAAGAATTTCTACAAGCACAAGGTAAGTTGTGGTTCTGTCCACCAGGTCCTTCTCCAAAGGCCCCTAATGACATTTTATGATTCATTGCTCCCTTTGTGCTGAAACCAAGTATCCTTGAACTATTTCGATTAATTACTTTACCGACTACCCTCCTGTCAGAATCCAGGCTGCATCCCCTTTCCTTCTTGAAACTGTCTGACCTCTGCATTACATTATAGGGTGGGTTGTATTTTGTAGTGTGCTAGTACTGTCTGTTGAATAATAATAAAGTAGATATGTGTATATAACCTTGACTGGACAGCCCCTTCTATCATTGGGTAATAATTGTATTGTAGCTGTGTTGCAACTAATCAACGATCCACGATCTTCTGGAGATAAGCCTGCCGTTCCGTCCACATTACCAAAATTGGACAAGGAGGTTTATAGTTTGCTTGTCTTTCCAATCTGTTTGGATCACTTCTGGTGTGCTTGAGGTGTTGGGCTGATTGATGCTTTAGAAACCAATATTCATCCCTGGACCACTGGTTCCCCGGAAGTTGATTCGTCACAAATGGTTTGCTCATTAGCAGTCGTTTGAGTAGCAATTGTTAGTAGTACATAAAGTAGTAATGACAGTATTGGCAGAAGTAGAAGTAGTAGAATTAATACTTATAGTATTTAGCGAGTTACATGGATATCACTATCTATTCGGAAAATGTATGGCAATGGTTTCCTTTAGTCCTCACACACCAATTCATGTAATTGCTTTAATATATAGGATGCCATACTCAATAGAGAAAGTAATCCTCCTGCTCAGATTACAGGTGCCAGTACTTCATGTGTGTTCATTTATAACGTGCTAATCCTGTTTTTTGTTTTGTTTTTTTTAATGACCTGCAAAGCTAAATCACCACTGAGAGTCAAGCATTGGATGCGCGCAGGTGGATGTGGCAATGCACCGTGACACCACAGACTCTGCTTTTACGCAGGCCTGCACTGCTGCTTCGAAAGGTCTCCTGTATCACTCACACAGAACGCATGCAATCCGGGATAGCCGAGTACGTGGCAGGAAGAGGATCAGTATACACTTTAATACGCTTACACCGCAGGCAGCTCAGAGCAATGAAACGGCAGCCGTGTTCATCCCCACAAAGAAAGGACCGTGTGTGTTACTCCGCCACAGAGCAGATTATGAAAGGCTAATTTGAATGACCACGTTGCAGCTTATAAATTGTCAAAGGCCTGAGAAGAAGGTTAAGCACTTCAGAGGCTGTATTTTCATAGGAGCAGACTAGTAGAGCCTGATTATGCGCGCGGAATCCCAGGCGAACATGCTTGCTTGAACAGTGGAGAACCTCTCCCTGGAGGCCAGGCGCTGGGACATCCCACTTCTAACCGCGCGCGCAACCTCCAGGATGCAAAGAGGATATTTGATCGTAAGCAGCGGGCAGAATAGGGATACAACATTGCAGGCCTAAAAACACGGCGGTGGGGTTCCATCACGTATGAGTAGCCCAGTTATTGCAGCTCTTCCATGGGAGAGAATTAGCTAGGAGGCTCGAAGGCAGCGTCGTGGCTTCCATGTCAGCTCTGTTGACGTAGCAATGGAGTGCCTTCTTAGCAATGAAGTGATGGCGACTACTCATATTCAGTCGCAGCAAGGCCGTGCACTGAACTTCGTTTAATGGCCCAAATGTCTGAAGGGCAAAGCTTCAGCACATTTGCTGTAGAGGGCCTTTCATGTGACAAAAAGACGCTAAAGCACTGCCTCGTAGAGGTAGGGCTAACTGGCTCCAGGCCATCTGGCAAATTATGCCCCTTTATGGGACTTCAATTGCTTTTTGGGACTTGTAGTCTTAAGATTCTTCAACAGGGTTCAATTCATTTTAAATAAGACCAGAGTAAAATGAAAGCCCATGACTGGCAGAGGGTGTCCTTGATGGCATGGAGTAATGTGATGCCATTACAAAAAGGACATGTGCATTGTGTATGTGTGGGATTAGTAGCATGCCATTACTATGCGCCCCAAATTGACAGCGCATCCCTGGTTGTTATTGTGCCTCGAAGACCGTTTTTAAAGCGGCCCAGTTTATTCGCCCCATATTTGGACTGAGAACAGCCATTAGAAGTTAGAACCATGGCACACATTTTATAAGAAGGCGCCATTTTCCCCAGTTGGTAAAGGGTGTATAATGTTGATAAGCTCCATGTTCGTTCTGATGGGAGGAAACCTCACCATCACCAGTTTCCATTTCTGGCAGGAGGTTTGGCTCTCCCCTACTTAGCACCTCTACAACCTATTGCAAGTGTGCGTGTCATCAATTCTCTCTCTTGCACTTTCTTTCGCCCTCTCTCCAGCTCGCGCTCTCTTTCCTTTTCTTTCTGACTATCCCTAAGATGCATTAAATTCAACAAATGGTTTATTGGCATGCCTTGTGACATTACACATTTCGCCAATCCGTTGCAGATCCATAGGAAATTCAATTAATTTACTTGAGTCTGTGGGTCTCTAATGGTGTCAAATGTTAACACGTTTTCTGCTTCTTGTTTTATGTTGTATTTTGTTTTACATTAGAACCCGGATATCATTTCAGAAGCAGATTACACACAGAGTGTGCAGTAACAGATGCCAAGGCAGTTACACAGTCACACTGCACCATGTCTTTGCAAAATGCGTTCGCGTTCTAGAAGAGGTAGACCCTGTGATTAAGGGATAACGTGGGAACTTACCCCGGAAAAAGAGGATTCAACATAGTCGGTCATTAAGAGCATAGGGCCATCATTTACTAAACTAAAATTTGAATTGCATGATTCTGCACGCCAAAAGGGATAGAAGTGCATGAGGCAGTCATTTGGCAAAGGAATGTGGGTAGGTTAGGCAGGCTCCTTTAAGCAATAGCAAGTGAAGATTTAGCCTAGTTTTCAACTGTTTCACTGATGGAATGGCTTTGATGACCAGATGGGAGTGCATTCTCGTAGGGTCGGGAGGATAGCTCAGGGGCAATGTGCTGACCTTGGAAGCAAGACCACATAATTATAGGGTTGATCTCCGGGTCCGCGGTTAGAAACCTCTGAGTATTAAGCGTGTTATAAATAACCAATTACAATTACAATAACGAGAGTGAGAAACCACGAGAGCAGAAGGAGCTGTGGAGGTTGCGTACAGATAGCATGAAGGGAGACAATGAGCAGAGAGATAAAGTGGGAGAATAAAGCGATATGCAGCAGCAAGGTAGCGGGAGGCAAGAGCATGGACAAGTTTATTGATAAGGAGGAAGTACAGAAAGGGAGAGATTTTGCATTAGAAGCCATCCACCATGGTGTATAGGTTGATGTCGAGGAGGGTTGTAAAGTTAAAACATTTCTTGAGATGATATCAAAAAGAGAGAGGAAACCTAGGAGTAGACTCACACAGTAGCAACATTGTTCAGTGTTTATGCAGATGAGACTGTACGCAGTGGCTACAATGAATTTGAAGAAAATCAGGTCAGTACAAACAAAAAAAAAAGGTGCAAGCCATAGGTGAGGGGGTGAGAAAGTCCAGGGGAAAGCAGTTGGGAGGAGGAGTGTGGATGCCATTGGAGGCAGAAGGAAAGATGTCTTCCATTTGATAGGAATTAAGAATCTGGAAGCACAGATCCTTCCAATGGCGTATAGTCGTGCAGCGATTGGTTATACATTCAGGTGCAAAGGAGGGGAAGGTGAAGAACTGGGCATCAGATGTTCTCTATGGCTCAGGCTTTATCCCAAGTCTGCAATTATTAAACAGAGGCATAAACAATCATACATTTATTTATTTAATTGTTTTTTTTATAGCAGCTAATCCCATACCCATGTTCGGTTTCCGAACCTCTGTTGTTCCTCGTGGTCTTGCTTCCAAGACCAGCACGTTGGCCCTGCGCTATCCTCCGTTCACAAGACTTTGGAAGGATGCTTCTGATGACAAAGTCAACATATAAAACATATGGTACCTCTCTTAGGCATTTTAGCTTCTGCCATGGCAGATTTGTGCTTTGCTACCTGCAAAGGAGTGGGGAGATCCACTTTTGAGAAGGGCCAGGTTGCTGTGGCCCAAAATGCGAGTGCAGGTCAGCTCCAGGAAATCATGCTACGGTGCAGGTAAGCATCTAAATCTTATCAAATGTGGGGCGATGTGCGTGTGAGGGGGGGGGGTCAAATTGCTTTATGTAATATGGCTATCACGGAAGGTCATCTCTGAGGAGGTAACACAATAACATCTTTCGTAAATGCTCCATGCCAGAAATCAAAGGGTGCTTCCTATCTGGCTATGGCTGTGTATTGACATCCCCCAGCAGTGGCAGCAGGGCAGGTTCAAAGGTCACATATGCATTACTGAGCAGCTGCAGGGACACAACGCTCTAACAGACAGAGATTGCTTTTTAATCGACACAACTATATCACACAAACTGATCTAGTTGTGAAAGGCAGAGGAAAGGAGTCGGTCGTGAAGGCTGTCTGCAGGTTTCTAGAGTAGTGTTGGTTAGGGTATGTGGCTGATATATGATCTTGCTGGCTTGACCTACATAAGTGTATCCATCCCAATTATGATGTATGAGATACATCTACAAAGCCAAATTATGTTTGACTGTTTAAATCCAGTGTTAGACATTATCAAGCCACACACTGTTGGGGCCTGGAGGACATTTTGGTTCAGGATTGACTGGATCAATGTGGCAGGACCCGGGGGGATGGGGATGGGGGCATTTCCACAGTTTTTCAGGTAAGTTTGTATTTGTCTTCTATGCATCGGCCTTTGCAGTTGCTGTGACATGCGGTTTAACAGTAAACGCAATTCTGCTATGAAGGGAGGGCCCAATGCCTGTGACAGCTTTACAGGTATAGCCCTGATTAATCGAAGCACCAGTCTAGCGGATGAGTGACAGCCTTTGGCCTGCTTTCATTACATTAATTGTGTTGCACTTATTGTGTTTAATCAAATGAGTGATTTCCCTTCCTGCAATGTCATAAAGGGCAAAGTCCATGTGGCGTCAACCTCTAGGTCACCAGCAGTGCCAACATGCATGCCACTCCCTGTGACGTCATCGGGCAGGTGATGTCACTTTGGCTACGCATCTTGTTTGGGTGAATTGACACCACAGCGCCGCACGTAGTTCGCTGTGCTTAGGGACTCAAGTCACGCCACCGCGACTACGTAATAATCTCAGCAAGCCATTGGAGTTGCTCATTTGTTCCATATCCTGAGGGTTGGAGAGGTAAACATTCCAGCAGAATGTTACTAGATTAGTCTTTTCTGTTAAGGGCACAGCGCAGTAAAAACGGCGGGAAGGTGTATCGCTCCCCAAGAAGGCGAAGCACGTGCATCCCTGCCACAATTTGTGCATCAAAACAACCACCAGAAATATTGAAATGGCTTGGCTTTGTATGCTGGCGACAGATAACCCATGCAGTGTCCTGTGGATCCACAGTGGGCGCATTTGGAAGCTACAGGCTGGCATGCCATCATAACCTTTGCTAAAGGTCATGACTTTCTATCTACTAAAGTATGCAATGGCTAATGCCTGTGCCGTCTGTCTTACCAAAAAACGAACTGCCGTCCAACTGAATGAGTAGCTGCCAAATGCTAGGACTTTGCAGGGAGGGTTTTGCTTCTTGAGCTGCTTGCAGCAACTTCTCTGCAATTCATGTTGCAACAGTGTGCAGCCTTTCTGCCATTTAGTAGACAATGGGCCTCATTACGACCCAGGCGGAGGACCATGGTGCTATTAGCACCATGGTCCATGCCGGTGTCCGCTATGGCGGAATGGGGAATTACCACCCCATTCCGAGGTTGGCGGGGCGGTAATTCCCCATGCCGCCATGGCCCTTCCCCATTCCCATTTTTGCCCCATAGGGCTCAATGGGAATGGGGAAGGCGCTAATTACGGCAGCGTAAATTACGGTGCCGTAATTAGCTCCTAGGTCCCTTTGCAGGTTGGTTTTTTAACGCCTGCTAAAAGCAGGCGTTAAAGTGCAACCCGCAAAGGGACATCGTAATCAGGCGTTAAGGGTTTAACGGCGCCGACACCTTTTACGGTGCCGTTAACCCCTTAACGCCTGGGTTGTAATGAGGCCCAATGTGTGTGACTATGTGGTTATCAAATATATATCGCAATAAAAGAAACACACCCTGTTCCATCATATGTAGAGTGAAACTCACATATCTATGCTGCTTTGGCGGTCATTTGATTTTCCGAAACATAAAATGGAGCAATTCCTTACGTACAAATGAATAGAGACAATTTATATTATGAAACATACAATGGCCGACTTTACATTCCACAGTCTTTAAAATTGTTTCCTTCGAATGGCCTTTCTTGGGGATGTAGATGATGTATGAAATGATAGCCAGGGATGATGGGAATTGTAGTACAAAGCATCTAGAGAGTCAAAGGCTTCAGGCCCCTGAGAAAAGGACACAAAGTGCATGGAAGATGTGTGTGTTGTAATTAGTGCAGGACATGTACATACAAGCCAAGATCTAGGCTTTAACACAGCTGTGTGTGAACGTAAAGACATTGCTTGGAAACAGAACTGGACACCAGGCAATAGCCAGAACACTGATGTTTATTTTGTGGATGTACATTTTTAAATCACCCACCCCAAACTGAATGGCTGTTACACATTTTCAAATGCCTAAACCACAAGATGACTTCAATGCGCATGGTCTGGGGGCCACAGTGGCTAAGGCAAAAGGACAACACTGAAGGGAGCCCAAAAGCCACCAGATGAGATCAGTAGATATGACCTGCAGCCATGCCCAGAAGACTTGTGGACTGGAAGAGGGACCTCGGTCCTGCTCCCTGGAATGAATGAATGAATGAATGAATGAATGAATGAATGAATCAATCAATCATCTAACTGTCCAACGTGCTTCGCCTGTGTCCATATCCTATTGGTTACTTGAAGTGGACACAACTGAGCCCCTGTTGCTCCCACTGGACATTCTCAGTGATTATGCAACTAAAGTTTCACATTGAATATTGTCTGGAAAATCTGTATTATTTTTTAAATATCGTCCTCCATACTGAATTCCTCCTCGTTATGAATGCTGTAAAGAGAGGCTGAAGGGCAGAGATGGCCCTTCCAGGATTCGAACTTGTGACATGCAGGATGGCCCCATTTCATAGGCGAGTGCTAAAACTCTGAGCTTGTGGAATCACTCACTATTTGAGCTCACATATCCATATTCCTTTTTTGGCAATCAACTGTGTAATTTAACCTGTATAACACCTCAAATCTCTGTACGACTTCAAATATTGTTGATGTTCCCGGTTTGGTTCGAAGTTTTCTCCTGCAGAAATACGCTCAATGTTTGGCTGCCTCTTCTCATGCACACATAAGATTCTTTGACATGAAAGCAGCCCATCCAGAGCACAGCTCTAGGCCTCATGCCCAATATCTGACATGTTCGTCTTTCCTAGGGCATACCCAAACCAGATATGCTACCCACCCATGCGCTACTTTATGGCCTGAACACAATTATCTGCACCGAATTGGGACGTGATTCTCCCTGCCACTGCACATGTGAGCATACAACCCTGTGAAAAGGGCCACAGCACTGTGCTTGGCACTTCATACGTGGTCACAGGAGCCAACCCCTTCCACTTCCCTGAAAACCGAGCCTTACCATCCCTATAAAACCTAGAGCAACAGGAAAAAACACTCAGCCCTGAAGAGGCTGCATGCAGGTGTCTTTCATCAAAGATTATATTTCTCTTCCAATAAAGATAATGTTAACTCAAAAATGTGTATGTTGTGTGTACTGCCAAGTATGCACTATCAAAAGTCAAAACAAAACACATGTCACATACTGAACATCCCTCGATATAGTAGTGTTCCACTGGAGTGTTTGCAGCCAACATGAAACACAAGTGCAGTGAGCACCTTTTCTCTCCCGCTGAGCCACCATGATCAGAACATATCTCTCTTGGATCCATACTCTGAACTTCCCTCTGGAATTATTTTTACCTACTGTCTACTTAGTACCCACTGCTGCATGCTCACTATTGCTTCCATCCCAGCCGGCTCCCTTTTGCCAGCAGCTGACTGCTCACTATTGCTTCCATCCCACCCGGCTCCCTTTTGCCAGCTGCTGCCTGCTCACTATTGCTTCCATCCCACCCGGCTCCCTTTTGCCAGCTGTTGCCTGCTCACTATTGCTTCCACTGCTCCCAGCTCCTTTTTATCAGCTGATGCCTGCTCACTATTGCTTCCATCCCACCCGGCTACCTTTCAAAAGCTGATGCCTACTCCCTGTTGCTTCCATTCCTCCCAGCTCCCTTTTATCAGCTGATACCTGATCCCTATTGCTTGCATTCCTCCCAGCTACCTTTTATCATCTGATGCCTACTCCCTATTGCTTCCATTCCTCCCAGCTCCCTTTTATCAGCTGCTGCCTGCTCCCTATTGCTTCATCCCACCCGGCTCCCTTTTGCCAGCTGCTGCCTGCTCCCTATTGCTTCCATCCCACCCGGCTCCCTTTTTTTGCCAGCTGCTGCCTGCTCCCTATTGCTTCATCCCACCCGGCTCCATTTTGCCAGCTGCTGCCTGCTCCCTATTGCTTCATCCCACCCGGATCCCTTTTGCCAGCTGCTGCCTGCTCCCTATTGCTTCCATCCCACCCGGCTCCCTTTTGTCAGCTGCTGCCTGCTCCCTATTGCTTGATCCCACCCGGCTCCCTTTTGCCAGCTGCTGCCTGCTCCCTATTGCTTCATCCCACCGGCTCCATTTTGCCAGCTGCTGCCTGCTCCCTATTGCTTGATCCCACCCGGATCCCTTTTGCCAGCTGCTGCCTGCTCCCTATTGCTTCCATCCCACCCGGCTCCCTTTTGCCAGCTGCTGCCTGCTCCCTATTGCTGGATCCCACCCTGCTCCCTTTTGCCAGCAGCTGACTGCTCCCTATTGCTTCCATCCCACCCGGCTCCCTTTTGCCAGCTGCTGCCTGCTCACTATTGCTTCCATCCCACCCGGCTCCCTTTTGCCAGCTGCTGCATGCTCACTATTGCTTCCACTGCACCCTATCTTCTTTTTTTCCCACTGCTAAATGATCCCAATAGCTCCCTGTCCTTCCTGTCTGCTTTGTACCCACTGCTGCAAGCTATTGATGGCTTCCACTCCTCCCGGTTGGTCTAGTCGCTGCCCACTGTCTAGTATCAGAGACACCAGCTCACACAAGTGTGCCTCAGTACATATCCTCACAAGTTAGGATATGTCACCTAAAGGGCAGTCCTACCGAGAAGTTGCCATGGCCATACTGGATGGATGACTTGCGTTGCCTTCCACTAACGCCTTGCACTAACATTCTCAGACTCTATGCCCAAACACACAATACACATCCCAACTACTCCACTCACACGCAGCAAATGAATACTCTTGATTTGTTTAAGGTCGATTTATAAGGCCCCACCTGTGGATTACAGTCACTTCGAGGTTCCAGTCTAACCCTGCCAACAGACTTCAAGCAACAGGCGGCTACACCTCCATAATCAACTTACGCATCACAATCCTGGCTAATGCATCCTAGCACCACAGGCATGCAAGGCGTCCTTCTGGACATGCATGTGTCTGTGCTCTCATCAAATAGCATTTAGAAAAAGACCTGTACACACAGCTCGGGATATTTTCGGTCTTGCATTTTCCCTCTTTCCCCAGTAACCTAGTCCAATCCCTTTTCTTACAAATCAGCCAGTACATCTTGTGGCCATACAAATGGTAGCAATGTATGGTATACATTCCAATAACACACCTATGAGTCTTAGGAATGTACCTGTTTCCCTTGTGGCTGTCGCAAATACACAGAATCTTCAGAAATGACAGCCCATGCTTTATTGCCCTGGCAGTGCCAGCAATGGGTTGCTTTAATAGGTATGGCTTTTGTGTTTTAGGCCTCAGCTTAATGGTCAGCATTAGCCTAATCAATACTTTTCAGATAACATTTTGGACTGTGGGCAGTTGCTATTTCATTTTTAAGTTTTCTTTTTTTTTTTTGGAATAACATGATTACTTTCTGGAGTAAAAAGTAATTCCCATTCCAAACGGGACTATTCTATTAAGTGAGTAACAAAACATTTTAACTCTAAAACACATCACCAAGTTTGCATTACACAAGTTTATTTTGGATTATATAATTCACAAAATGTTACAATAGATCATAACGCGTATGCCTTAAAAACATAAAATGGACTGTTTCACAATCCTTAAATTACCAATCTCTGCATCCATCCATACATAAAATCCCAATACAGCATAATCATGACAATAATTCGGAAACATCATAACATCCCAAAGTTCAGGTACAATTAATTTGATATACCTCAATCTAGGATTCACTCCTACCAGACCACCCACCATTTTAGATCTCCATAACCAGGCTTCCTATACATAGCGTGCAAAGGCAAACACCACTGCTAAAGACAGTTACAACATAAAGTATGGTCTAAATTGCCTCAAACCACAATCCCTTAATATTTCCAATCGATAGCATTGCCAAATATTGTGTTATAAGGAACCAAATAATACAAAACGAATTAATGTCTCCCTCTTGCTATAAATACAACAGAGCCAAATTCTGTCTGGTTCTTCAACCAGTTATGTGTTATAGCTTTGAGAGGCAGGGAGTTAAGCTGGTCCTGGGTTCAAGGAATCCTATTTACTTCTTCTCTGTGTTGTTCCCAAAGATGCATACTTTTAGTTTTTAAGCAATGGAATATCGCAATGCTTTCAGGTTTATCGAAACAAATTCACACAGCCACATTCTGCAATACCTTACTGATATCCGTGAGCCACTCAATTTTTCCACAGTGTCCCTGTGGCATCACGTTTTCTAAATTACCTTTTCATTAATTCCTCATTTTCTAAGGGCTGTCGGACATGCCTCATTAAAATTGTCCTCGTGGATAAAAGACCTGTGAGGTAAGTTGATCCAGTTTCCGAGTGTGTAACATATACTGATGTAGACGAAGGGACAGCGGGGAGACATGCAAGAAAGACCTTCTCCATCTTCTGTCAGGTGTCTGATCTGCCAAAACGTCATATTGCACTCCCATTCCCCCCTGTGGGGTTGGCCTTACCCCTATAACACATCAGTATATGCTCAGAAGAGTGATGTTTCAAAGTCTTAGCAAATCTGAACAGGCTGACTATGACCCCCTGTTATCAGTATTATTCTTCCCGGTTAGCAGTTGGTTAAATCTAATCTGTAGATAGTAGTCAAAGTGATCACATGCCATAAGCCACTCTCTTTCTGAGAAAGTCTGCGCAAACCTCCTCTTAATGCTGGAAATGCACATAACATAGCACAGTCCTGACCATGTTTACCTTTAAACAGGTATACAGTGTTAATAACGAAAAATAAATAACTACAAACATTTTCAGTGACACCCGAATAACGAAAGAAATGTCGACATTTTTAATGAAAGTATGTGTGGGTGTGGGGTCAGGGATTAAAAAAAGGGTGTGGGGTTGGAAGGGTTAGTAAAGCAGGGGAATTGGGGGGTTCGCAGGGGGGCCCTGTCGTTTTAAACACATGGAACCCTTTAAACTTCTATATGACATATATCATTTAATAGTCCATACTTCTTGTATACCAATGTTGTTCTTTGAGTGGATGCAGAGGCATGCAGCTGTGTGTCTGTTGTTTTCTTTTTTTTGTTGCAAAGATTCATTTTACTTTCTCTTTTTCTTCATTGGGGTAGTTGCTTATTTTTAGGGAATGGAATAGGATATTACGTAACATATCTGTAGGGCTGATGGATACCATTGTGAGGGTGGTTTTGATTACCTCAATAGTTGAGGCGTCGGCACTTGCCGGGCCTGCTTTACTTTGGTTCAACAGTAACATACAGCCAGTGTTGACAGGGGGTTGGCTGCGCTACTCAGAAAATTAACCACATTATTGCTAGACGACTGATGGACACAACACTTCGTAGATTAAATTAAATAGTTTGTACCCTTCGAATCTCATATTCCACATAGTGTTTCTATTATGTCACTAGAGCGTTGCTAATACATTCTTTGCAATACTGTTACTATCACCTGGAGGGCTGACCTCGTCCCCTCTACCCACAGTTAAGATGAAGTAAATAGCTGGGGAATTGCTGTGTTATCGTTATCACCTTCTAGCTGTTAGATCTCCTGCAGCCACTCAAAGAGCCCACCAACCGCAGGTAAAATCACACACGGTACCATAGAAGTGGACTGCGTTGTATTTCCGATGCCACCGATATCACGCAAGGACTCGTCAGAGTGCGCTGGAATGAAAACAGTCATGACACTACAAATCTTTAGGTGATGAACTGAATAGCCGCCTGCATCAGTAGTGAGCAAATCAGAGGCTGTTACACTAGGGTGGCAAACTGTCCCGGATTTTGCGGGATTGACCCGCAATTAGGGACTCCGTCCGACCATTTGCAGAGTGGCTGTGCAGTACCCAGGTTGTCCGACTTTCCTCAGGACAACCTGCCTCCAGCACAGCCACTCTGCAAACTGAAGTGGCAATCTACACAGCCTGGCACTGTCCCCAGCTGCTTTATTTCCCCATGGCTCTACAGCTCGAGTTGTAACGCTCGACACCTGGCTTAATTGAAATGCTAATGCTTTGTTCCTGGGGTCCTGATGGTCATGTTTGAAGTTAAAAAACGTGACCATCACCTCCGAAGAACAAAACATTTGCATTTCAATTAAGCGCCATGAAAAACATGTAAATTAAAAAGGAGCAGGCCAAACCTGATTGACGTTGTGACGTCATCGCCGCCTTGTGGGCAAGTGTCCTGCGAAATACTATTAAAGAGTTGGCCACCCTATGTTACACAAGAGTAACCGGGAAGCAGAAACACAGGTGAAGGTGTCCGTTTTCTATTTTGCCTAGAAGCTTGGAGTATAGTCATGCAGTGGCCGTTTGATCGCACGCGGCAGCTTCCTTCTTAAGTGATTAGAGATGTGAGTCAACGCTGCTCTCTAAGATTTAAAACCGAATCTTAATAACTACACTAGTTCAAGGAATCCATTCGCTGAACATGCATTATAAACTCCTCCAAAAGCTGTGAGGAACTGGCGAAAACAGTCACAGATTGGAATTGTGTTCTTTCCATATTGCTTTGAAAAGAACATCCCATATATCTTCTTTGACCTTGGGGCAGATTTCATTAACAGTTTGCGAAATCTAGCTGTGCGTGTCTGTGGTGTGAACAGCAACTGTTACCCGCAGCCTTGTGAAGCTGCACCACTTCGCTCGATGCGAACATGTAGCAAAAGTCTGGCAGTTGCCTGGTGGAGTTGTCTTTTCCAATTGGCACTGGATTTGGAAAGGCTTTTGAAAGTGCGGGGCCAGTACTATGAGTGGCAAAATACAGACTGTACAGTGTACATAATGGGGTGTGTTGGAATGTTCTGCTATCATACTCATAACTCTGATACATTAGAAAATAGCAACAGGTGTTAGACACATGGCCCAGGTTAGCCGTGGAGTGAAACCTAAAGCATGTGAACTATAAATATGGTGTGGGGGAGAACGCAAAGCAAGAGACAGACATTAATGATTACCTGCCATTTAAAAAGGTAAAACCAAAACACTACATGCCTTATGGGCCTCACTGTATGTTTTGACTACTGGTTCAAATAGAACAATCGAAGACAAAGTGAACAGATACATTAAATAATATTTGAATATGGAAAGCATGCAAACATATATATTTAAAAACATATATATCATATGCCGGCGGTCACCGCACTATAGTTAAGGTGATTGACTAGATACATAGGCATTCTGAACATTCTATTGCTAAAAACGTGCATGATGGCTTTGGCTGATATTTTCCAAACAAAAGTGTGTCCAGGGCTGACCCAGAGTGGAAATGTTGGGAATGATTTGGTAAAAAATGAAAAAGTTATTAAGGCAGAAAAGAAATGCTGTTTTCAGCCCACTCCCATTCATTTTCACACAGAGAAAAAGGCTCCCAAAATGATAGCGTATATTGCCCGTGGTGCTTTGCAGCAGAGAGGCTTTTCAGAAATGAAAATCCACCATTTCCTTTTTTTTTTTGCTTGATTCGCGCGATTAATATCGGGGGAATGCGAAAACAAAAAATGCAAAAAAAAGCTATTTGGAGGAGGAACAAGGTTGAAATTGTATCAAGCCTGAGGTGGGGAGGGTGAAAAAGAACATCATGTGAAGCTGGGGAGTCAGGGGTGGTGTGGGGAGTGGGGGGAGCTGGTGCAGATGAGGGGGAACTTGGTGAGGGCCGGGAGGATGGAATGTATTTTGTTTTTATAGGTAGTTTTCCTGAAATTTGCGGCTATATTGGAGGCTCTGAAGGACTACAGATACCGTCGGATAAGAGTAGTTCTGTGTCCGCGGCTACACATTTTGGAGTGTCTGCGTTTTATTTATTTTTTAAAGTTATTTTTATGGGTATAGTGATGTCAGGTGTGAAAAATCACTGCCCTATTATTTATTCCCTATTTCCCAACCTACAAACCCATAGTTTCAATGATTTTTTTCAGGCAAAGTATTTCATCAAAAAATGCAGCGATAAATAAACGGGCGATCAATGAACATTGTACCAAATACAGGCACATTTTTCTATGAGTAATATTCAAACAGAACATATTACTTTGAGGTGTGAGAACTCTTCTAAAAGAACAAATACCTGTGATGGTGTGAGGAAGTCGCTATACCTGGTCTTCAAAGTTTACAACACGCCAAATTCAGCTAGTCACAAACAATAGCGAGCCAACGGTTGCCTACGGTACATTAGGATCTAATTTTGGCACCTTGAATGAGCTAGAGGCCTCACCCTGCAAAAAGGCTTTAGAAAAATGATAGTCAAAATCAAGAAACAGACAAAATATAAAGAACTTAATGTCCAGAGATAGGGAATTGCAAAGCTGTAGAAAGACGTATTAACTAGTTTCCAAGATATCATGAATCTACAGTGAAATATGCTATCTTAGTGTTTAGCAATGACATCTGGACCAATAGATAAGAGGCATTAGACATGCTGCCCGTAACATGACACCTGGCTGTGTCAGGAGATGTGCTGACTGATGGTGGTTTTGTGTAAATGGATAACGCGGACCCATGCCAAGATCCATGCAGCCCATCCTGGGCGGATATAACTAGCACTTGTTCCAGATATCCATATAGTTCTGGACGTATGTACAGGCCAATTAAAGCCAACGCATTCCTTTAACAAGCCTGTGGGAGTGGCATGGGTATGTCCCAAGATGTGGGTGGTTGCATCCACTCAGAGGGGGTACTTTGATGAAGGAAACATGTTTTGTGAATTTAAAATCATTGGAGCGGGAAGCCAAAGAATGCAGGTAGCAGACATTACCCCCAACACGTCAATCCGCCCGACTCCCGCCCCCGCATCATCATTTCCTCGTCCCTGGAGACATTGGAATCTTTGACAAGAAAACCACATCTGCAAAGTATCACCTCTCAGTCAACAGCGTGGACAGTGTATTGTGATTCCTGATTCATCACTGGAAGATCAACTGAAGGCAGAAGAAGAAGTAGGAGAAAATGGCTTACTTAAATATGAGTGTAAAAAAGTAACTCAGAGTAATTTGTAATTGTAATTTGTTATTTATAACACACTTAATACCCAGAGGCTTCTTAGCGTGGACCGGGGCATCGAGCCTGTGTTGCTCCTTGATGTCTTGCTTCCAAGGCGATCACGTTGGCCCTGCGCTATCCTCCCGAGACACAGTCTGATGGAGACAATCAATCCAAACGGCTACATACAAAGATTATTTTTTCTTAAGTGTCCATAAGTTTAAAATAATGCCCAGCACTGTCTCTACCCATAGAGTGTCCATGAGGTGGAAGAGTGGCAGGGTCGGACTGTGATATAAAATTGTCTTGGGCACCAATGAAAATGTGGCCCACAGTTGCAAATAGCAATTCATTCCTTTTGTGACACTGTTTGAAAAGTTGCCAAGAGGGAGTTTGTTTGATAAAATGATATGCAAATTGTGCATCTTAAAGAATGTTTGTTCAGCAACACTGGTCAGAACAAGTAGCCCCATAGTGAAGTAACTCCTCAAACCGGCCCACATTGGCCAAGAAAGTGGCCCACTTTGCCCAAACACCTGGCCCACACCAGCATGTTGTGTTTTTGGTCCGGCCATGGGCCTATTGCAGTATAGGACGGTCTGAGCCTCAAGACTGGTAGGACAAAGCAACAGGACTAGAGTCCCTTGGTTCCTGTCCACGGACAAACAAACTCCTGCTGTTAGCACTTAGAACAGAAGGTTGGGCTCTTTTTGAATACTTAGTAGAAGTAGAAAATCACCAATGTAACTTGGAGGGAGTTTTGAAGATGATTTCACTCTGGCAGGGCTATCTAAAAGAATGACATGACTATGGGATGGATGGGGTGGCAAATTAATTTGCAATGTGGGAAATGTATTGACTTAAAATAAAATACTTTTGACATCTAAAACAACCGAATCAAGTTGCTTAACAATGTCACAGACTTTTTAGCAGCTCAAGGAACTACACAAACAAAATGGCTGGAGGACAAAGGAAGGTCTAATGGTCATAAAACAAATGAAACTGAGTATGTTGAATATAACCTGTTCCTTTCTGAGGGATTGACCCCATAAAGTAAGCTAGTAGTGGTTTGATACACTTCAGCTCCTCTGAAGCATGAACAGTTGGCATGAAATGATCTTAGTGAGAGGAACCAGGAAGCTAATTTGCATTTGCTATGAATGCCCTGAGAAGGGAAGGCCCTTTGTGCTTAAATGTATGAAATACAGTGTTCAGGCTATTTTCAGAGACAGCAAAATAAAGGCAATTACAACAGCAGCGATGAACATAATGGTGAGGGCTCTGGATCTACACAGCTTTCACAATGACCTGAATGTCATGGAACTCTATATCGAAATCTTGGAAATTGACAAGAAATTGTGCAGATACAAGTGGCAAAAACCGGATTCTTCAATATATCAAATTCAATTACAAATTAATACTTAGATATTCCCTCTCAAATATTGTCTACAGGGAAGGGGGATCTCAGGACATGTTGAGGCAGTTTACGATGCTATATTGTTCCTCCAAAATGTATCTGCCAAGTGGTCTTAACGGAACACACATGGTTGAGGCTTCTGAAATCATCAAGTGAAATCCCAATTGGCTCCAAACTCTGCGGAAGCCATCCCTCTAGACTGAATACACACTTTATTTAGTTTGCACAGCAAAGGATTGATACATTTGACCTGCAACACATACCAATGTGACCTTCTTGAGGAACACATTAGAGATTGGATTCATATATTGCCCTGAGGAAAACTAGATTTTTTTTTCTGATGGGATATATTTCTGTATATCCAATCAATCATTATGATATTGATATGATATTTTATTTCTATCGCCATTGTACACAAAGTGTTTCATTAAGCTAGAAGTTGAACTGGATTCATATAAGACATTACTGAGCTTAATACGAGGCATTAAACTGCTAGGATTTGAGGCAATCTCTTGAGTATTTTTAGGCACACTGATTGCAATATCTCCGGTGACCGGCCCTAGACAGTCCACGCTAGCCCCTACAGAGGTGGATGGAAGCACAACATAGATAAAGCGATGACGTTAGAAGAGGGTCATTATTTGAGAAAAAGGCAGAGTGACAGTCTTTGACATAACTGATTTATGACATGTATGGAAAAGCACCTGGGTTTTAGTCGTTTCTAATGTGGGAGTGCCATTTTAAAATTCAAAAGGGATAGTTTCTGCCCACTTTAGCACTTTGCACTTTAGTATTTCCCTGAAAATATGTATTTTTAGTATGTTTCATTAACTGTCAGGGTTAAAGAGATTTAAATGTTTTTGGGACATTTGCCTATGGCTTTAGATCATGACTAAAGCTTTAATTCAGATAGATACTAAATCGTACGTATGGAGAACGTTCATTATTATGCAGTGAAGAATGCCCTGCTGTGATACCTATGTTTTGTTATTTCAACAAAATATCCTCTTAAGGTAGAAAGAAGTGCAATCAGGCAAAAAATGCGTGTGTATCACTAATATGATTGTGTGTTACATGGACCGACTGTAACCAACTGTAGAAGACTGGTTCAGGCAAATGCACCATGTTCACAGAACCACGACCAGCAGTAGGGCTACGTCAAGTGGAAGGCATGAGTGCTGTTGGTTTCTATTGGTTCCAATGAATGAAGTTATCTTCAAAACAGAACATGTTATGAAACTCTATTAAACAAAGAGCAAGAAGGTTGCAGACAGAGTCTGATAGGGCCCAGCCAATCTCATATTCCTCTCTCATTCCTGACTGTCTATCTGCTATTCAGGCATGTTGCACTGCTAACGATCTCTGTCTTAAAGCCAGTAACACTGAGATCCTCTTCATTGGGACCCCAGCTCCCTGCGACCCTCCTACACTCTGACTGCCCTCCATGGGCCCCCTCCCCTCGCCCTTCTGTGAGGCAAAAAACCTTGCTGTCATCTTTGGCTCCTCTCTCTCCATCTCTCCTCACATCACAGACCTTGCCAAGAAGGCCCACTTTCCACAGCACCTCTTCAGAGGAAGTCTCACTTTCCTCACCTTCCCCCAGAAACTCAATGTCTCCAGAGCTCTGGTTTTCACCAGGCTGGACTACTGCAACAGCCTCTTCCACAATCTACTTGTATCCTCCCTTCACCCCCTTCAACTAATCTGAATAGAACTGCAAGACTTATCCTTGGCCTCAAGCCCAGGGACCGCATCACGCCAGCCCTATTATCTCTCCACTGGCTTCCAGTTACTGTGAGGATCAAGTTCAAGACCCTCTGCATCATCCACAATGCTTTCTGGGGCCTAGGACCCTGCTACATCCAACTATTTCTTCCTAAATGCCTCCCTGCTAGAGCTCTTTTCCTCTAGCTCCAACTCTCTGCAGATCAGTCGCTTGTCCAAGCAGAGAGTGGGGGGTAGATCTCTCTACTCTGCAGTTGCCTCCCTCTGGAAAGGCCTCCCTGCCCCTCTCAGACTTGAGCTGGATCTCCCTAGGTTCGAGAAGCTTCTCAAGACCCTCCTTTTCTCTTCCTCCTTCCCTCTCCCACTCCCCTGCTAATGTCCTCCTCTGCCTCTTTGACTGGCTGCCTGGTTCCTTCAGATTCTTACAGGGCACCAGGCACTCCTCGACCAGTCTACCCCTGTACTTGGTCTCCCCTGCCACCCCTTCCTACACTTTCCCCCTGGGCTCCCTCCCCCTGCACTAGCCTGGCTGGGCCTGCACCCCTTGAGCTCTTCCAGGCCTGTCCCTCACACTTAGCATGTGGACCTTCTTCCCCTGTACTCTCTTGCCTCCCCAGGCAATCGTTTAACCCACAGACCCTTCTGCCCTGACCAGCACTTGTCCTCTCCCCTCTCCCCTGCACTTCTTGTTACTGCACTTTACCAGCAGGGCTACCTCCAACCTTGTAATGAGGCCCCATGTGTGGATCTCTGAATAGTGAACAGCAGACCCATGCATGCCTGACATGGGACTGGCTATGCTGGCCTGACATACAAGTTTAAGTATGGAAACTTGCAATTTCACAAGTCAACATTGCTACTTTGATCAACTTCAGATGGAGGAAAGGCTGAGTTCCTAACAAGATACATTGCAGGTTACACTTAGTTATCTGCAGTTAGTGCATTATTACAAAGTTTAATATGTGGTCCTACTTGAGTAACATTCACAGATGCACAGCAGTCCATTTCCTCTTGTTAATCCTTACATAGCCTCACTTCGTCCCTCTCTTCCCCTTAACCTTTCTCTCCCTTCCGGAAGACATTTAAGTCATTTGTGCATATTTTCCCCCACAAATCAGTTCAAATCTGCCACACATTTCCCAGATGTCCCTGAAGATATGTGGGCCTTAAATGAGAGTTAGGCTGGAAGAGGAATCCAGAGCAACCCTCAAACCTTCCTGCATTTTACTAGGAGATGTGCAGAAGCCTTTTGATATAGTTCACCGATACTTAATCCATAAAATGGCTCAGCAAATGCTTGTGGGGAAAACCTCTTGGAATGACGCACACTGTGGGAGCATGCACCGTTGTCGGCAGAATTATGATGCAAGGTCCTCATTTGAAACAATGGTATCTCTCAGTTGGTTCTTTCTGGCACGCTCGCTTGTCTTGGAGCAGCAGAGGAGGCAGCAGTTATCAATTGAAGTGTCTATGGCTGTGCTCCTTGAGCAGCTCTTTGTAAACCCTCCAGAAGCCTATGCATAATTATATTTTCTGACTAAAATGCTGTCAAATCATGAAATCTGGAAGCGAAATTGTCTTAGATTCTACACTGAATGGTGCCCACTTGATGAGCCAACGGTTTTGTGATAACCAACCTTGCCATCATTAGACTGCTGCCACAATTATTCCACACAAAAATTGTTCACATGCCCATTGACCGGATGGTCTTGGGTACTGCATAGCACCCAGACACTCCTTCCCTTTTTTTAACAAAGGTGCTTCTAGAAGAGAAATGAATGCAACAACTCCAAAGGCACCGCAAAGAAGGTCACACTCTACCCAGGACGTTGAAGGTCAAGGTCTCAATGCAATAACTCCAAAGGCACTGCAAAGAAGGTCACACTCTACCCAGGACGCTCAAGGTCAAGGTCTCAATGCAACAACTCCAAAGGCACTGCAAAGAAGGTCTCACTCTACCCAGGACGTTCAAGGTCAAGGTCTCAATGCAACAACTCCAAAGGCACTGCAAAGAAGGTCACACGCTACCCGGGACATTCAAGGTCAAGTCCTCAATGCAATAACTCCAAAGGCACTGCAAAGAACGTCCCACGCTATCTGGGACATTCAAGGTCAAGGTCTCAATGCAACAACTCCAAAGGCACTGCAAAGAAGGTCACACTCTACCCGGGACATTCAAGGTCAAGGTCTCAATACAACAACTCCAAATACACTGCAAAGAAGGTCACACTCTACCCGGGACATTCAACGTCAAGGTCTCAGTGCAACAACTCCATAGGCACTGCAAAGAAGGTCACACTGTAGCTGGGCCCTTCAAGGTCAAGGTCTTAGTGCAACAACTCCAAAGGCACTACAAAGAAGGTCAGACACTACCCGAGACATTCAAGGTCAAGGTCTCAATGCAACAACTCCAAAGAAGGTCACACACTACCCGGGCCCTTCAAGGTGAAGGTCTGTGTAATCCTCATTGTTTTTAGCCATTTAAATAACTATTTGGCAAGAACACCTTTGACGGCCAATGGGACTTAGTGCCCCTAAAAGAGGAATATTACAAATATTTTTTGAAGTGTTATCTGAGTGTCTGGCCGTGTTTTGCCTCACACCATCAGAGGAACCTCAAAGTGACTTTCTATCAGGGGCCACAATTGCATGGAGACCGGGGAGGCCGAAGAACATTAAATAAAAACCGTCTACAAAGCTCACACGCTGTCCTTGCTGGTATATTGCTGGGAGCACTGCACTGCTGCTCTCCATTAGAGGAATTTAGTGCAATGTAGTGTAATCTACTTTCCGCATCAGTAGGAATAAGGACATTTCTCACCTAGTACAAAGGCAAATGGTTTTTAAACGTCTCTGTGGTTTGGTTTCAATGTCTAAGAAAATAGCTCTGGGCCTGTCTTCCATTTTAGGCCATCCCAATCAGAAGATCTAATTTGTTCCCTCTGCTTTCTATCAGCCAGATCAAAAGCAGGCCTTCTTGCTTAACTACTCTTGGGAAGAGCAGGTTTACTAATGCACTCCAACCAAGCATCGTTAAAAAAAACGATTGTCTGAAGGACCCGTAACTTTGGGGAAACACAACATCACTGCTTTTATACAGTTGAACGTACCAATGAGAATGAATATGTTGCTTTGATTAAACAATGCATCGTCCGCCTGTGGTTCTTGTATCTGCATCGCCCTTAGAGCTAAATGTAGTTGCATTGATGTTTGACGTTAAACCTTCATAGAGCTATATGTTTAGGTCATATATGTGCCTGTCAATCTCTCTCCTGGTGTTCCTCTTTTCTCTTCACATTTTCAGAAGAGTTGCTGCATTTAAGCAGGTTGCATTGGCCAAGAGCTGGAGTTTGGTTTTACTTTGGCCAAAATGGAAAGAAAGCAAACCTGTAGTGTTCCATTGGTTTTAGGGCGTAGTCATCTTCTGAGCGGAGCGCGTGCAAAGACCCTAAATCTAAATAGAGACAACAGTGTTGCAAGAGGGAAGGGAAAGGACAGACAAGGTAAGGCTGACTCTCCTTATCCGTTTTCAGTGCACATCTCACTTTTTAGGAATCGGATAATCTCCATGCGGAGAATGTACATTAATAGAGGAATAAACCGAATCAGTAGATACATTAATGTTCAACGGTGAAACCATAACAACCTACAAACATGCGAGTTCTTGGCTTAAGCGCTATTCTTTATTCCTGTTGTGTCAAAGAAGGCCTTACCCTAAAGCAGTGATTTTGTCAGACAGTGTACCTCTGAGTAGATGCCTATCCACAGTGCTGAGCAGCTTCAGGTTCGCTCGCTCTGGTCTATTCTTTTCAGAGTGTGGCTCATAGGTGTCTAGTTAGAGGCACTTAGTGGAGCAAACATGTGTGGGGGTGGATAGTGGTAGATGGCAAATATGTACCCATGCATATCTCACTTAGTTGTGTGTTATTGCATTCTCTTTTTGTAGGCTTCAGGCATCACAATTTGCTGAAAGTAAACATTCTGTGTGCAACTTTTGTTCAATTGTTTGCCTCTGCTGTCAATGTAATGGAAAGTGCCCCAAAGGTCAGAGGCTTGACCGAACAGTGCTTGTATTGCTGCTCTTTTGTTAGGTGTGTGCCTGATCTGTGTGAAGTACTTTAATGTTTGCTGTGATTTGTGATGGTGTGATCTTTTTTGCAGTTCTTTAGACCTAGCGTGAAGTTTGGTCCATCTGCTGTGGCTGTACTTGCTATTTAACAGGAAAAACCTTTTGCCTTCTTCGATGAGGGTTTAGGAAGAATTGTACTTTTATGAAATAATCTTAGTTCATTACATACAAATATAGCAATGATGGTCTTTAGACCGAGGCCTGGATACACGTGTTGTCGGGTTTATCTTCAGCAACACATTTACATATTTGTTTTATTTGGCATATGTATGGACTACTCTGAAAATGGGAATTCAACTAAAGGCATAACAACTATGGCCTGGACGGGGGAGAGCTCATGTCTCTCTAACAGCCGCAGGCAGGATGGGAGGAAGACCTCTTCATACTCTCCCCACATTGGAATCTTTGTAAAAAAAAAATACATACCCAGCGGGCAAATGCCAGAGAAGTGTTTGTGAGCCTCCCCAGGTCTCCATGGAAAAGCATAACAAAGCCACACAACTGGGGACTAGAAGTGTCAGCAACATCAAGCAGTAAGGATTTGGATTCTTTCAGAAACAGACAAAAAGCAGGGACAGCTCCTGCAGCTTCTCCACTGGTAAGAACATTCAGATGGAGAGAAAGATTGTGGCGGCCCTGTTTAAGTGCTTCTTTCCAGAACTCAGCCCAACAAGGCATCTCAGCGACTGAGCATGCCCAGAACCAACACATGACCCGGCAGCCAATCAGGGAGTAGACATTCATACCATGGCTATATAAGATCAATCTCTCTCCCAGCACAGCAATAGGAAGGAGTTTCCTAGCTGGTGAATGGACATTTGAAGGCGTAGAATGAGCCATGGGGAGTGCTGGAGGAGGGAGCAGAAGGAGCGGGAGCAGGAGGAAGGATGACTTAGAGAGGTGGCCAGAGAGCAGAGAGCTTTGGGAGGTGGTGGAGTATAAGGCAGTGGAAAGAAGGGATATCAGGAAGAAAGTGAAGGGGTGAAGGAGAGTAAGGAGAGGAAAAGCAGTAGTTGGTGGGAGGAGAGGTGGGTGAGAGGAGAGGAGAGCAATAGAGAAGGAATATGAGCAGAGGAGAGGACGTGAGAAGGATAACTCAGAGGCAAGAGGAGAGGACCAAACACAAAGTTAAGGTGGTTGCAAGTGAGATATAAGGAGAGTATGAGGAGAAACAGAGAAAGTTGGCTGTCAGGGATTTTTTTTGGGGAGAAGAGGAGGATAAAAGAGAGAGGTGGTGGAAGGCAAAACCAGGGCCAGGAATCCCTTGTTGCGGCACACTTTATAAGCAGTACATAAAATAACATACCCTGGAAGGAGAGGAGAGGAATAGAGCAGAGTGGTTGAAGGAAATGGCGTGGAAGGCCCTAAGAAGAATTAGGGGCTAAAGGTAAACTCTAAGCTTGAAAACTAAGACCTCTGGGAAGTGTGAAGGAACACGCTACTGAATGACTACTTGAATAAAACACCTTAAACAGTATTTCTGTGTTGTGTCAAATGAATCATTTGTTACAGCACCCATGGCACCTATAAATGAAAAAGATGTACCTGTGGGTGCTTCTGGACTTAACATTCCAAAGATGAGAGAGCTTTTCTTTTCTTTCATGCCACAGTGACTTGTCATGAGTTATCATACATTCCGCAAACCACAGATCATTTCCAAAACCTCTAAAAGATAGAACATCAGAGGCAAAATACTAATTTAATTGGCAATATACCACAATGACTTATTCACATTTAAGTCAAACAGGCTGTGATACTGCTTACAGTAAAGGGATGCAGCAATTCCTCTTGGCAAGAATCTGTAAAACGTTCATCATTTACTGGAACTATAAACAACCTTTCAGTAGTGCTGAACATTGTAAGTCTTTGGTGAAAAAGATAAACAACACAACTCATTACGAAATAAAAGTATAGAGTCAATGAGAATTAATCTCACATTATATGGAGGTAATTTCAAGCTTTTATTAGAAAATAGTAGCATGCCTATAGATGTGAGTATGGCACAGGGTGTGAACTTGTAGAGCATACAACAGCTGGAGGCATCATGGTGATGGAGGAAAGAAAGAAAGAAAGAAAGAAAGAAAGAAAGAAAGAAAGAAAGAAAGAAAGAAAGAAAGAAAGAAAGAAAGAAAGAAAGAAAGAAAGAAAGAAAGAAAGAAAGAAAGAAAGGAAGGTACAGAGTGGGGGGAAAAAGTTGGTTGTCAGAGAGCGACGGATCCCGAGATCAATATTAGCGTTCTTGATACGAAGGAAATCATGTACCATGGGTAGGGTGTCAAGCACGATGAAGGCTCTTCTTCCTTTGCGTTGGTGCTGAAAATTGCCAATTTTGAGATGAGAGTTGGAAGAAAGATAGATGATAGAGATGAGGATGATAGTGAGTAATGAGAATGATAGTGAGTAAGGTTTGGGATAATGAAGGGGTAGCTCAGTCTACGGAATGCTCAATGGAATAATTAGCGAATCGTATATGCGATGATGGACTAGATAGCCAACCAGTCAAGTTTTCAAAGAAGGGAGTGGGAGGAATAATGGAAAGGTGCACCAGTGGCTAGATGGGCATCTGCATTTTGAATAGCTTACACGTGGTCGATGAGAAAGACCAGTAAGCCAAACCAAAGGGCACTGCCATAATACAGACCTGATAATACCAATTCAGAAACAGATGTCAGTGGAACTGAAAGGTACAGCGGAGGAAGAATTGAATGCAGTATCTTCACCTTCTAGCCCCCATGTTCATCTGAGGTGCAATGACATTTCAGAGACAAAGGGGAACGCCATGTTGCGTACACATGACACTGGTATGAAAACAGTAGCTATTTATACTGGCCAGAATCAGGAGCCACAGAGGTCCGGACTGCCACCCGCCACCAATACCTCAGTCATTGGTGCACCGCCCATTGATCATTGTCCCTCCCCTCGTAGGAGAGGGAGGAGGATGACAACACACACTGGTCCAACTGGAGCAGTATCTGAATGTCATCCATACAGAAGTAGAACTGGATGCCATGACTATGGATGAACTGTGACAAGTAGATGTTAAAAAGCATCGGTGACAGTGCAGAGCTTTGGGGTACTCCATATCATAGAGGGATGGCGGATGGGAAAATGAGAGAAAGACGTCAGCTTGTGAGAATTCAAATAGAAACGAGGAGAACTAAGAAGGTTCCTTTCCCTGGATGACGACTCTGGCAAGAGCATCCAGAAGGACGGTATGGCTGATAGTGTCAAAAGCTGCTGACAGACCCAAAATGATAAAGGCAGTGGCATTGCTGACATTAACAGCCAGACAGAGAGCATCCAATGTTTCAATTATCACACACCCTACTCCCAGGCAAGGTGGAATCCTTATTGGAAGGGACCTAGAGGAGATTCCATTTCTAAAAAGTGATGACGTGGGGGTGCAATTAAAAAGAACTTCAAGAGTTGGTATCTTGCAAGTAGCAGGAACATGGCAGTGATTGGATAGCACATTAAGGTCCAAATATGTTTATTTTGAAAGGGATATTGATAACGGTAGTGACAGTGCCAAGATGGGGTAAAACAACACATGCACCTTGTTTCCGAATAGGGACAGGGGAGGTCATCGTGAGAGCTGAATGTAAGACAAAATAAAAGAGGAAGAAGAACAACAGGCTAAGGATCAATGCTAACCTTTAAATTACCCTGACTTCAATTGTTCCATCATTACTTTTGTTCCTTTTTTAGTATCACAGGATCAGTAAACTAGACACATTTCCAACAGTACAAATTGGCACATGTCCAAAGCTGACCTACATATTCCCATTGTACGCTTGTAACAAAACAGTTAGCAGGAAGGATCTTTTTACTTTGTGCAAAGAAATCAAAATCCTCAAGAATTTATATTCATCCAAGAATCATCCTGTCATTCTAAAATAATTGATACACTTACTGCTTGTGTATTTCGGATACGTGCATGAAACATGGCTAACAACAAAGTCAAATATTTCAGTGGTGACAACATGGCAGAGGTACTCTTAGCTTAATAACTCAAAATGTGGCTGGAAAGACCTATCAAACATGTCTGGTATAATGAGCATGGAATGTGGAACCTCCCCCCGCCCCGACAAGGACAGAGCGTAAATCACCTCAAATTTGGATGCCTATCTTTCCACCCCAGAGGTCTCTCCAAATACCCATGATGCAAAGGACTATGCACAATGGTTGCGCGCCTTTGTGGATGGCAGCCATTACAAGAAAGGAAGGTCTATGCAGCCATCTTTGCATCATCTTTGATTCCGCCTGGGGGCTTCACAGAAGATACCATACATCTGCGGGTTTGCTCTTCTGAGAACAGTGTAGCTTACGGCCAATTTATGTCATTGATTTTACGATGACGCTGGCGTTATCTCTTGAATTACAATAGATAATGGGCCAATGAAAGCTTCTCAGTTTCAGGTCAGTACCTGTAGGTGCAACCTTGCATCTTATTAGTTATTAGGGAAGTTGCTAGTCTAGGAAACAAGTAGAGGGTTAGATTGGTTACCTGTAGTAATTATTATCCTTTTGCAATTTCACCTCCTGACCTATTCCTTCTTTGCATCCTTTTTTTCTGTTCCCGACTCCTAGGCCTGATTGGAGGGAACGTGGTGAAACTTTGCTGTTTTAGCTCCAGAAGGGGGATTTCATTGAGGGGTGACATTTCCATTGTGGCTGGTCTACAATGTGTTTGCATTCTGGCAGGTAACTGTAAATTACCTGACACATATATTTAGCTAATGCCCCAAAACAGGATCGTGGGCAAACACTGTGCAGACCTTCCCCCTGAGTGCATGTGTTTCTATGTGTGGCATTATAAATCCAATACAGCTGGATCACAGGTTGAGCCAGGAAAATATATAAGCTCCTACCTTTCTTCAAGCAGTGAGGTTAGTCTGCTGCCACTTGTACTTGACTCCCATAATATATGGACCAACCCAGATTGATTGATTGATATTTTATTTCTATTGCGCTGGTACACAAGTGTTTCAGAGCGCGACGTGTTGATGTGTTGATGTCGATGTGATGCAGCTTTAGGAGGAAACATTCCTATACACGTGTCGATGATTAGAATTACAAGCATTGGAATATTTCCAAATGGAAGACTAAGTTTGAGCAGAATAAATGGGTATGTTTCTCTTCTGTTAGACCTTATAAGATCTTGAGGCAAGGAACTTACCAGAATGGTAGGTAACCAGGTTCCTCCTGCTTACATTGCTGCCCCAGTAACATAACATGGCTATAGCAAGCATGGGCAAAGCCAACAGTTTTGGTAATTTGCCAAGCAGTGACATAACAGTACTACCTGACCATAAGTGGTCAGCAGATGAGAAAGTGTGTGATTATCTGGGCAGAGGATAGACGTGACTGGTAAATCCCTATCTAGACTCTATACACAAGCCAAAGCTGGTGGCAGTGTCAATGTGTGTTTTTAGCAGGACCTACGTGCAAGGAACAGATATGAATCAAGTGTTTTAAAGCACACTTAGTTCAGACATTCTTATTTCACAAGTAGCACATGTGCAGCTGCTTTTAAGCCATTGCCTCGCGAGTGACAGCTTAAACATAACACTGCCATTCCAAAGGTGATGTTACTACAAGGGAGAGATAGTTTAAAGAGATCAAAGAGATGCTTTTTAATAGTTAAGACCAGGTGGTGCTGCAGGGATGTCATTTCACCAAAATGCCAGGGGTAGTGGAAGTGACATCACACGACCCTTGACCCCCTGATGACATCACAGGAGGTGATGTCATTTGACCCCGCCCCAAAGTGATATAGCGGGAAGCGATGGAACACGACCTTTCACCCGTTGACAAAACAGGAAGTGGCATCACATAGCGTTATACACTACGAAAATTAAGATTTACGATATCACTATAATGTGATGTACATTTCATACAAGAATGGATCGCCATATGTATCGTTACGATCAGTGTATATAGGCCAATATTACTAAATTACTGTGAATGCAAGCAGACATCCATGACCAAATGATAATGATGTGCTTAAATGGCACTTACGCTTAAGCGCTTTATATAGAAAAAATGTACATCCAATATCACCCAACCTGTGTTGGTACTCATTTATTGACCTCAGAAGGATGAAAGACTGAGTTGAGGCATTTAAGAACAGACTAAATCAGTGACTCGCCCCCCGAATTGTGCCTGAAATAAACCTTTGACTCTAGCAATTATTGTATAGAATTCCAGAAAGACACATTACTTGGTATTCCTATTCTTTCTCATTTAGGTTCAGTGCTGAAAGTTTTAGACTTGTGGCACTCCTGTTCTTATTTTAATTTTTTTTTATTTTTAAAAAGGGGCCTGAACAAGAAAGCCAGCCACTCCAGAAGTAAAGAGCGACATGGTGCCAGCCACAGCCCAGGAGCTTGCATAACGAAAAAAATAAATTAAACAAAAGTTATTTTTTTTGTTTTTTTTTAAGACAGAAGTCGCAAGGGAGAAATGACGTCCCTGGGTGGTGGGTGGGAATTCCCATGGGGATTAAAATGAACACAGGCAGTTCACGAGTGGGTAAATAACTAAGCAACACTCGCAAGCTGTGTGTCCCTCCTCGCATGTCTTCTCACTCCTTTCCATAACATGGTAACAGCTGGAAAATGGCATGATTACCTGGGCATATTATAACATTGCCAGGCAAATGGATATAAATAACCAATACACAAGCCAAGACTGTTGACTTTTTTCTTAAAGCTTGTGTTTAATACTACTTCATTGCACAAACAAGATACACATTTGGTGGCCTAAAGGACACTTGTGTAAGACATATTTATTATACCAGTTGCCCATTTACAGACCCACATAAGCAATAACCCTCCGCCACAGCTTAGAAATAACATTGGCAGTGACATGTCTGATGCTACTTCATGATAGAACTGGCTCAAAGAGATGTTTTGGCTAACATTGAGCAGGTAGTGGTTGGGGATAGTCGTAGAGTTTAGCAGGGCCACAGGGAGTCAATGGATGGGTAAATAACCAAACAGCCCTAACAAGCTGTGTGTTCCTCCTCAAATGTCACCTCCCTCGCAGCCAGGCCACGCCAACGACAGATGGCTTCCAAGGATGCATATACCTGCATCCATGTTCCAACCTAATTAGGGATAATCAGGGCAGTGCAGTCTTGCGGTTGGAACTTTGGGGCATGTTCCACAAGCACCAGGAAGTTCATGCTGGGTTTAAAAAAGCTTGGGTTAACCAATTGCATGTATAAAATAGCACTGCCCTATAGAACACAGATGTTTACTTGGACAACAGACTTGACATTTAAGCTGATTTGAATACCTAGAATGCAGTGCCCACCTGGCTCTGAATTAGAACCTCCAATGAGGGCCACTGGGTGGTGTAGTGCTTGGTGTTACTCAGCTGAAATATGTAATTCTGCTTTCAAATTAAAGAATTAAAGGTGGAAGAGGTTTTTTTTAAGCCTTTATAAACGTCTATAATTTACCTGGTGCCAGTCTGTTTCTCTGTCTCTGCCTGTCACACACACACGCAATCCCCGCCTAACCCCCCCCCCCCCAAAAAAAAGCCACCGCTTCTTATAAAGGAAAAACCTTTTACAAAGTGGCAACAAAAGCATACCTCAATTGCGCCATAATCCTCTCTTAATTTAGCAACTCTTATCTAATCTGCGTTTCCATTAGAATCCAATGCTGTTGAGGGTTCGGCTGTCAGCCGTGCAGTAGCTGAAAGAAATATACATAGTATGTTAGGCCGCGGGAAAGCACGCAGAGGTTCTGCAGGTGATCAGAGGGGACACGTGGGCACCAAAGTTATGCGCGCGATTTACCGGAAACGCTACGCCCGCCCATGAGCCTAGGCTTCGCGCGCTTGCCACATAACTGCTACGCCTTTACGGATTTCAAAAGGTTAGCGTCAAAGAACCTGACACCAGAATAACCCAAAATAACCCATTCACGAGAAAAGTGAGAAATAATTGCTGTTTTCTCTTTTTCCCCCCAACTATATTGCTGTAATGATTTAGCATAACAGATTGAACAAAGTGCTGTTGTGACAGGTGGTAGAACACAGCTAGTAAGCACAGAGACAGGGTTCAATTTAGTTTGCGAATCCTTTAATTGTTGTGCGGCTAATTAAAGAAGGTTCTTTACACTGGCAAGTGTTTACCGTTGCCAGTATGCATACATGAAAAATCAAATTGTGCCTTGAAGGGCTGAGAACTATCGGAAAATCATAGCTGACGCCGCAACATGCTTACGCGCTCGAAATAGCTGCTCCTCACAATCGAAATTCGGGAAACTTTTTTGCTAAGCAAATACGCAGCTAATTAGAAGTGTTCGTTGGACCAATTAACATTTAAATAAATAAGCCATATTGCGCATTTCACAGTCTTTATTTAATGACGCCTCTTTACGCTTTGGAAGGATTCATTTAAGAACAAATAAAATGTCACGAAATGAAAGGCACAAAATAACACTATGTTCCTTAACTTCCTCCTTTTTTTTCTCTGCCTGCCTTGAAGTCTTTTATAAAAGTCCTCTACCTGGTACTAAAATAAACGCAAGCTTGCGTTCCCCTTTCATCTTGTCAATGTCATCTTCCCATTCCTTTGAATGAAAACAGTGGGGACATATTTGGTTACTATTTAATCTTTGTACTTGCGCTCAGATTCCTTTTAATGGTTCGGGAACCATGTGGCATTTTTTTTTAGAAGGCCTGACTTTCATCTTGTAACTTAGACAAAAATGGCTCAGGAAATAACAAACCAGAAGCACACATCATAAGCTCAGATAAGGCAAAATGCATTACTGACATTATTTATTTGTTTTTGTATAACACGCCTAATACCGTACGTAAGTTTGGTCTTTAAGCGCCGATCCGGGATTCGAACCTCTGTAGCTAAGCGTGGTCTTGCTAGAAAGGAAATCTGCGAGGAAATATACTGTCCCTGTGCCTGCTTACCCTCCCGCCCCGCCCGAAAGCAGAGAGATAGCTCTTAAACTTTTCTGTGCCCAAAGCGGATGAAATCATCCGATTTTGTTTTGAGAGCCCATTGAAGTATATGGGTGTGTAAGAGGCTTGGTCGGCAACTGACCTAATTATATGGGGGAGACTCCCAAGAAACGTGTGTTGAGAGGTATGCACAGACCAATCTCAGACTCTGATCAAGCAATGTGTTTTCGTGTGGCTGACAGGAAGTGAGAAGTGGTCCACCTGGCCTTCAGAGTGCACGTAGAGGCCCTTAAGAACAGCACCTGGGCAGGGAGCGTCCTTGCTTCCTCTGATACAGGAGAAGGCCTGGGCTGATGCAGACCCAGGTACTCAGCATACCAGTTAAGAAGATCACATCATATGCAACTCACAGGAATCTGGCTTCAAGTGACGCACAGCTGTGTTTCCACCAACAAATGATCCCATCGTGTGTCGTCCTTTCATGCCCTAACTTGTTTGTTTTTTTATTTATTTGTATCCCCCTTCCTGTACCCCCCTGTAACCGTGCTCTCCATTTCCTTCCAAGTGTGTCCTTACTATTTCATCCTTCTAATTGTACCAATGTTGTTGTTCCTAGAACTGTAGCCCCTTGTTGCATAGCGCTCCATTGTTTAACACCTAGGTTTGCGGTCAGTGACAGAGCCAGAGAGGTTTGCAGGGGGGCCAACAACCCTTTGGTGCCCAGTGCACCCCCCAGCTTCCCTCAGGTGCTCTATTATCTGCCCCACAGCACTAAAAGCTGCATCTGCTACTGTTTGCTGTTTATAAACACAGCACATACATAGAGCAGCACCTACAACTACGTGACTGAAGTGATCATTGAAGTTGTTACAAATGAACTGATTTAGGTTTTGTATCACGTTTGGGACTTCCTGAATTAGCAAGGGCTCTAGAGTATGGTTAGTAATTCTATTGTCAAATTGATCAGCGATAAGCAGAGGTGTTGATCCTCGGCCAATACCGACGTAGGGTTTCACACAGGAATTGTGGCTTGCTATGAGTGTATAGAAGGGAAGTTGGACTTTATGATCCGGTGCAGAAGATGAAAAATCTGCGCAGCAACATAGATAGAATGACTATGGACCCGATTCATGGAATTATTTGTGCAGGGAATAGGAAACGTGTGCACCAAACTGCATGCAAAATCCCATTAGTCGATTCATGGAATCGAATGCGCAGGATTTTCCTTGGACTTGCATGAAACTCGCAGGGTCCTGGCACGCCCCTGTGATCGGCCAAGTACCTTGCATGCTACAGCATGCAGAGCGTGGGCGTGGTGTGGGCAGAGGGCTGGGAAGGGGGCGGACCACAGAAAAAGGGGAAGAACATGAGAAAAAATGTGCGTTATTAGGGACGGACCGCAGGCGGTCCATTGCACGCCCACACATGCGCATAACCAAGCATATCCATGGATCCGACCACGCAACCTCTCGGCAGGGAAATGGCCACGCAAAAACCTTATACTGTCCGCCACCTGAAGGCAGGCATACAGACACTAGCACATAGGATTCACTGCACAGAGGTAAGATTGGGTGTCTGATTTAGGGTTGCGTGTATGCAGCCGGGGTTCCAATCTAACTTAGGGATGCGCGTACGCAGTGTAGCGGAGTGCCTGAACAGTTTACGGGTGTTCACTTGCAGGTTTTCTGAGTTTTAACTAAGTTATGATAAATCGTACGCATGTTGTTGGGGTGCCGGTATCAGCTATGGTGGACCCTGCGCAGGTACCCCAAGAAGAATACCTGCACTGTTTTGAGGGTGCATGTATTCGTGCACAGGGAGTATGCAAACATAGCTGTTTCTGGCTGTTTTTGCTTTGCATGCCGGCGTGTTGGGGGCATTCCGGCCGCGCCTGGCGCAAGCGGTCACTTGGTGCAAATAATTCCATGAATACGCAGAACGTGCAGAAACACTTCTGCAGGCAGGCTCGCGCAGTGCCATTCTCGGCACACGGCCCTTGCTGGATTAATGCACACTTTTCCATGAATTGGGCCCACATGTTTGCACATGGGTTTCCAATTAACTCCAGTGCAAATTACGCAGCCAGAATTGCAATTGCACATGTGCAAACATTCTGTAATTCTGCCCTCATGGTCTACTGCCTCGAGGAAGGTAATAAAATGGTAAACAATTCAAGGTTTCAATGGACTCTCTGAAACATATATCAAAAATAAACCCATGATGATTCTTTGGCTCGATGCAACACTACATCATTGTATATACATTAATGTCTTTGAATATGAAACTGCAACACCAGAATGCTTCTTTTGCATTAGTAAGCAAAATGGGATGATGACGTACACTGCTAAAGAGGCTGTCATCAAGGCAATCTGTAGAAGCACGACCTCCCCTCGCTAGGTCATCATAAACGCATGACAAGTTGGGGGAGACCATTAAATGAGCTTTGTACTCTACCTCTCTCTAAAGGAAAAGGGGAAATAACACTGCAGGCTATATCCTCCCAGGCATTTTAATGGAGTAGTGGGAGGTGGACAGTCTATGTCGGATGAGTCACTACTGTCCCCTCTATCAAATCGAATGATGTCACAGAAATGTAGCCACTGGATAGCTCCTCAAACTCGATTTTTAATGTTTGTGTGTTATTATGTAGGACCAACTATTATTCCAATGGGCCAGCAGCAAAACATGCACATGTATTCTTTGAACTATTTCACGCACCATGCCTATACACAGTAGTCAATGTGTGCACCACTGAGTTGTCACACCTGCATTTCTATGCATTAGGATCATTGTGTATCATAATCACTGTGGCCAGTGGCACTTCCCTGCCAGCATTCTGCATCCGTTGAGACTTTCCTTGCTCAAAATGTATCCGCATAGTCCCCAACTACTTGCAACAATAACCAGCTCTGAAAGGTGATCCCCTCTGTTGTGTGCATCATGTAATTCACAACACGCCTAGATGATGCACCACCTTCAAAGGCAACACTCATTGCTTTAAATGCCACAGGGACAAACCTTGTGGATGAAAATACAGTGGAATGAAGATTTGATGTCATAGCTGACTTTCAGAATGTTCTTAGAACACGAAATGGGAAAACAAGCAAAAGTTACGAGCGAAGGGAAAGCAGAGACATAATTAGAGATAGAAAGTTGATGCATTGCACCAATGTGAAGGCAATCTGAGATTTCAATCTAAAATACCAGTGTAGTTCCAGTCTGCATTCACTTTTTTAATGTGTCCTGACCGTATTTACTTGGAATCAAGGGTAAAGCAAACATGATAAGTGTTATTATCTGGCTAAACTGGCCTAGATAAATGGTGGTAGTCTGCATTTACTTTCTTACTGTGCATGGCATTTGTTACTGGGGATCAAGGGTAAAGCAAACAAGATGAGCATTATTACATGGCTCGACTGGCTTATATTTGCCAGATTTCGAGGTTCAATCTCACATTCTACAAGGTATCGACATTGTCACCCATGTACACATGTTCCAAGAAGCTTAGACATGTGCTAAACGCATTAGTGACTCCGGCACAGACCCTATTCACTGATGGCTGCTAACACTGCTGCACCATGTTGGTAGGCCCTAAAGATCTTGTTGCAAACAAGACCTCTGTTCAGCTTCTACCACAGGTCACCCACACAAAACTATAACTAGGAAACCGATTGTTGGTATTTCCCATGCAATTGTTTCTGTCTATGAGTCAAACATAGAGGGTACAATGCGCATTGCAGACAGAATAAGACATTGTACTCATTCAAATGACAATGACTGAATGTGACTGTGAGTTTGATCTGTGGATGGCATTCAGGCACTACACTTCTATAATAAGCATGCCAGTCAATAATCAGGTTTCCAGGTCATGCAGTCGAGCAAGCCTAGGCTGGCAGAGGTCAACAAAAATGGTGACTGGGGGGTGGCATTGTAGTCAGCCAGGGAGTGATCGAATGCAGGATTGTTCCGTTGGTGTAAGCCTGAGTTCCGGGCCACCTGATTGGCTGGCACCACTCCCTTTAGGTGCTAACAATGCCTTTATAACTCAATGTAATGGCACTCAATCTATTGAACACGGGAGTATGAAGGGCTGAGCCTGGCCGGGCTGGCAGCATGTCTGAGGCAAGGGCTACTCCTGTGAGCTATACATGCTGTAGATAGAAGATAAGAAACGAGGATGCAAAATATCTTTCCTGGTTGTGTGGGACATTTTTTCAAAAGGAAAGTTCAGTTGCGGTGCATCATGGAATCCCTTTCTCTTTGTAATAATAGAAATGGACTGGCTGTATGCACACTAGCCATCCACACACTGCTATACTGTCTGACAGAACACGTCACCATTGTGCTTCTCCCTCTTGCAATGTCGCTGCCTATTAATATGTGGATTTGGGGTAGAAGAGGCCAGTGCATTACTTTAGTGTTTTGACTGCTTGACTGTTTTGACTGCTTGTGTGCCTCCATAACATTTCTGGTCTATTTTCACCACACCTTGAGTAGTCCATCATATGCCATAACAGAGGTACTGTAGAAGAATGATTCAGAGAATTTTATTTTAAACTACAAACCTTGCAGTTTATTTTATTTATTTGTTTATTTATTTCATTTGTATGGAGCGCTGCAATCGGTAGGCATCGAGGCGCAGTTACAATGAATCAGTTACTTGAAGTAGATACATACAGATAGCTTAGGCAGCAAACAGAAGGTAGGGTGGGTAGTGCAACGCAGCGTGGTTTGGGGAGGGATGGTTAGGCAAACAACCAGGTTTTCAGGGATTTCCTGAAGGCCCAGTAGGAGGGGTCCCCTCTCAGGGAGGGTCGGAGGGAGTTCCATTGTTTGGCTGCAATGGATGGGAAGTTGGAGCCTCCTGCTTTTGTCGTTTTACTTCTGGTTGCTAGAGTCCATTTGCCTATATAAATCTGGTTTGTCTTGAGGACTGTGTCTTTGTGATTTTCTGGGAGAGGTAGTGGGGTGCTGTATTGGACAGGCATTTGTGAGTGATGGACATGGTCTTGAAGATGATCCACTCACGAATGAGCAGGCAGCCAGTGGGCTGCTTTCATGGCAGCAGAGATGTGAGTCAATTTGGGAATGTTGAGGGCTGCTTGGATAGCGTTGTTTTGGATGACTTGAAGTTTTAGTATGCTTTGAGATGAAGTTCCTGCGAATAGGATGTTGCAGTAGTCTAATCTACAGCACATGCTATGGTCAGGCATCTGTCAGTGGATAGGAAGAATAGATGCATTTATCAGCTAAAATGTGTAGGCGGCGAGGATGCGATTGCGTTCACTTGGCGGGTCATAGTGAGGGTGGCGTCTAAGTGTCTTAACTGAAGTAGAGATGGGGATCATGGTGCAGTACATTTTGAAGGCTGTGTATTGGTGTTCGAGTTTTTTGAGTACTGTGGGGAGGCCAATCAGGCCAATCAGGAGGATTTCCGTTTTATCTCCATTTAGGCCTAGGTGGCTGGCTGCCATCCATGATTGAATGGCATTGTAGGCATGGTCAAGGGTGTTTGCATCATCTTTGTAGTTGCCATAGAGGGGTTGGAAGATTTGTGTATCGGCAGAATAGTTGGTGTATGCTATGCTGAGGGAGTTGAGGGTGTCAAAGAGTGGTGAAAATGTTGATATACAGGAACCTTGGGGGACCCCGCAGAGGATGGGTGGTGGAGGGACATTCACATTGTGGGTGAACACTTTCATGACCCTTCCTTCTAAGAAGGTGTTGATACAGGCTGTGGCTTCTTTGGAGAAGTTGGCTGAGGTGGTGAGGTTGTGGCAGAGGGTTTTGTGATCTACCAGGTCAAACACTGCTGACAGATCGAGGGGGAGTAGGAGTGCTGACTTCCCTAGGTCTCTGAGTTCATCTATCTGATTTTTTAAGTCGAGTTGCCTGTATTCTGTACCATGGACTGTGTGTAAGTCAGATTGGTGCCTTCCTAGAATGTGATTGGTTTGAAGGTAGTTTTGGATCTGCAGATAGGCAACTCTATCTATGGGACGGTGGTGATAGGTCGGTAGTTATTCAGGGCTTTGGGGTCCAGTGATGGCTTTTTTAGGAGTGGGAGACTAGTGGGCACACTACCTGTAGCAAAGGAGGCTTTGATGTAGGCGGTGATGAGGTGTGCTAGGGCCTTGGCGCAGACCATGATGGTGGTGGCCAGGCATACCTCATCTTTGCACTTGGATGGTTTAAGGTTTTTAGGATGGCCAGGATTTCTGGCTCTGTGACTGGCTGGAAGTGAAATTGTGGGAAAGTTGGGATGGAAGGGGGTGGGAAGATGACTCATTTTGCATGGATTTTATGTTGTATTGTGACCAGTTTATTGATCTCCGCATTTTGTATATTTAAGCACCATATTGTGTCCTTGATGATGGGGGTAGAGGGTGTTTCAAGCTTTCTGAGGATGATGAAGATTTCCTTTGAGTTTGATTTTGCTTTGGCTATTCTGAAGTTGAGTGGGGTGTATTCGGCAGTGATGTTGGCCTGTTTGTAGGCTTTGCAGGCTGAGAGGAACTCTAGTTTGGTGGCATCAGAGATTTCTTTTTTTTTCCTGCACGATTCTGCTGTACACTTTTTTTCTCAGAGGAATTGTGGGTAAGAGGTATACTATGAGTTAATTTGTCTTACTGCTTTAGTCTTTTGTTGCGCAAGGGGGGCTGCAATGTCTACTGCTGATGTTAAGATAGTGGTGTAGAGATCTGCCAAGAAATGTGGGTCCTTCATGAAGGTCAGTTCCAGTGTTAGTGTGGACAGCAGTGGCATGATATGGTATTTTGTGAAGTTATGTGAGCTGTAGGCTAGGGGTGTGGGTAGAATATGAGTAGTGGTTTTGGTTTTTGTGAGTTGAGAGATGGTAAAGATGATGATGTGGCGGTCGGTCCAAGGGCAAGGGGAGTTGTATTCGATGGTGATCTGGCAGTTGAGGGCTGTTGGAAGTTCAGTGCTTTCAGGGAGGTGGATATGGAAGTGGCTGGGAGGTCAGTGTGGTCATTAAGACCTAGGTTGGGGTCACCAAGGATGATGATATGAGTAGTGGCCTTCATATTGCCACCAAGGATGTGGAGAAGGTTTTCTTCAAAGGTGAGTGTGGGTCCTGGTGGTTGGTAGATGATGTGGATGGTGATGGTGGGAGAGGTTGAGAGTTTAAATGAGAGGGTGTCTCCCTTTTCCTCCAGGGAGGTGTTGAGGGGCCTTAGGATAGGGTGTCTTTGGCCAGTAGAGCGACTCCTCCTCTGGTGTTAGGTCTGTCTTTGCAATACATTGTGTACCCTGGGACTATGGCTAGGTGCAGTACTGGGCCAGAAGCTTCATGAATCCATGTTTCTGTGATGGCAAGGGCATCTAGGTTGTGAGATGTAATGAGGTCATGGATTTCTAGGGCATGGGCCATCACAGAGCGTGCATTGATCATAGCGTGGTTGAGTGACAGAGTATTGGCAGTGGGGTGGTTGTGGGGGATCTTGTGTGTTTGGCATGTGCTGTGTATTATGCTGATAGGGTAGTGGGGTGAATGAAGGTGGGAGTGGAGAGGTGGGTGCCTTATGAATTCAGCGTAGTGTTGATTGCTGGCCTGGTGGTGTAGTCTACAGGGTGTGTGGGTATGGCTCTTCCTGAGTTTGATCAGTAATAATGGGGGCACAGGCAGAAAGATTTGCATCAGTAATAATGGGGGCACAGGCAGAAAGATTTGCATCAGTTATTGGGGGGCACAGGCAGAAGCATTTTCATCTGTAATCATGGGGGCACAGGCAGAAGCATTTGCATCAGTACTAATGGGGGCACAGACAGACACGTTTAAATGAGTGACCCTGGGGGCACAGGCAGAAGCATTTGCATCTGCAATCATGGGGGCACAGGCAGAGGCATTTACACCAGTAACCATGGGGGCACTGGCAGAAGCATTTGCATGAGTAATCATGGGGCACAGACAGAAGTATTTACATCAGTAATCATGGGGGCACAGGCAGAGGTATATGCATCAGTAACCATGTGGGCATAGGCAGGGACATTTGCATCAGTAATCATGAGGGCATGGCAGAGGCATTTGCATCAGTAATCATGGGGGCAGAGGTATATGCATCAGTAACCATGTGGGCATAGGCAGAGACATTTGCATCAGTAATCATGAGGGCATAGGCAGAGACATTTGCATCAGTCATCATGAGGGCATGGCAGAGGTCTTAGCACGGGTGAGGGAAGTAGTAGGTAGGTGGCATATACAGTGTATATGTTGGCATGGATGCATAGGAAGCACTTGTACAGGCAAGTGATGTCTTATAGTGTTAATGGTGGAGCTGTATGACCAAGTTGGTCAGTGTGGCCCGTGAAGGTGCGAGTTGGAGGTGGGGGTAGGAGGTCCCGTGAGCTGTTAGTAGTGAGCATTGTGACCGTGGCATAGGATTCCAGTAGCCTTCCGGTGCGCAAATACAGAAATCCGAGCCTGGATTCAAGAGGGCGAGGGATGGCATGGATCAGCAGATCCTGCATCCGCCTCTGAAGCGACGCGTTCCTGAGGGAAATGGAGTACGGCGTTACGTGCGGGTGGCAGAGGGCTGCACACAAAAGTCCTTTCGTGCAAGTTGTGCACCTGTGGGGATTATTGCTTCTGTGTCTGTGCGCATCAGACGCACCAGAGTTACTACCAAAACTGTGATGATGGACTTTTTGTGTGTGCGTATTGTTTGGGGTACGAGCGAGAGCTGTGTGCACTCCTGGATGCTGCTGGTGAGGTGATTCGAAGCGTCAATAAGGCGCTTGGTACTTCCAATTCATTTGTATGCTTATGCTCGCTCGGCACGTAGCAGTAATATTGCCCGTCTTTACAAAGTTGAGGGTTCTGATGCAGCCTTTTGTAGGTGTTTTTTTTTTTCTCAGATTACATGTTACTTTGTGGGTATGCCGGCATGAGAATAGGAGTTGGCATAGGCATAGGGTTGTAATCTGCACAGAATAGGCAAATGCACCAGTTTGTGGCCATGCCATGGGCAGGGACATGACTGAAGTAGAAATTGGTAGGGGAAGGGGTTATCTTACGTTCTGTGATGGAGACATGGCAAATGACTTCTTGCGTAGCATGCACAGCTTTGCACCGAGCATGACTGAGACTGGCAGAGACCACAGACTCCAGCCTTGTGTTTTGACCTTCTGTGGGGGCCTGCGTTTCCTTCCCACTCAGAGGGGTGTGGAGGTGAAAATCGGAATTCACCCAATCAGGGTCCAGCAGGCCCAGGGCAGCCTGGGAGCCTGGTGTGGACAAAGGCATAGCAGCGGCCATCTTGGAAGGGTGGAGTGGGTCTCCAGACCCAGTGCTTCTTCCAGTGCTGATAGTGCAGGTGTCCCCTTAGGGAAGAGGGTCCAGTGTCACAGTGAGACCAGCAGAGACCACAGACTCCAGCCTTGTGTGTTGGCCTTCTGTGTTTCAAATTATTTTTAAATCATCAAAATATCACGTTCATTGATTAATCACATAGGCAGATGATACTGCTGGCGAGAACCAAGGTCTGGTGGTCAGAAATGTTTCTGACACTGTTTAAGATCAGTCAGAATAACGATTTCTCGTTTTATAAATAAGTCTGGACTATATACACTGACAGTAAATGAGTCCCGGTAGCTCTAAATTATTTGGATTTCTGAGTGCATTTGGGTTGCAGGTGCCCATCCAAGTAAATGTGCTATCCCTTTGTGTCACAGGGTCACTAGGCGTTGTTTCATGCATCTGCTGGATCGGCTACAAAATGAGATGTCACTCTTATGCCGATGTTGAAGGAGGTGCTGCTAGGATTACTGGATTTTAAAAATAAAAAAAAATGAGACGGACACAAACATAAACTTAAGCCCATGGCAGCTTGCCACTATGGGTGGATGGGCACCTCCCCCTCGCCCGAGTGTCAGGCAGCACAGTGCAACCACATGCTTTTTAGTACACCGAGAATGGGCTGCCCGCCTTTCAGCAGGCACACATTCCCCTGGTCTGCATTCTGTGTTCAAATTCGGCCTCACCAACAAACATAGTGCATAGTAATGAGAGGAGGTAGGGTGTCAGAGGTCTGGCCCTGCAACTTCTAATTATT